>NW_022280155.1:553538-624338 GCF_004355925.1 Anarrhichthys ocellatus | reverse complement strand
GTGTGTGTGTGTGTGTGTGTGTGTGTGTGTGTGTGTGTGTGTGTGTGCGTGTGTGATTGTGTGCTGGCCAGGTTTTGAAAAAGGATATTTCATCTTCCTCTTTCTCTGACAAAAGAATTGGTCCAGTCAGCACAGCTGTCTATCTGCCGCCTCCTTTCCCTGGCGCGCGTCTCCATTAATCCCAGCGTTAGTGCTGCGCAGCTCAAGTCTCGGCCCCGCGCTCCCCTCCACCACTCCACCCATCAGTCCTGTGCACCGCGTCTCACTCTCTGACACAATCTCATTCTCTCTCTGTTCCTGCTTGCGATCTGATCGTACAGCACTGCTCCTCCGGCCTGCTCACTCTCCACCCTCCTGCTGCAACATTTTCCTCCAGTTTCTTCTCCCCTTTAGCCCTTCGCTTTCTGTCTTCCAATCTCCTCTGTGCTTCTGCCTCCTCCCCTCCCCTCTCCATCCCCAGTCTTTTCGTTGCTGTGTAACAGAGAGTGACATGTTTGGCAGCCCCCTCTGCTCTCTCCCCTCATAAGGAATCACTGTCCTGACCCACTTCCTCGTGCAGCCGCTGCCACACATAGGTACGCGGCTGTGAAACAACTTGTGTCACCAACTACCAAGGAGAAAGATGTGCAACCTACCGAATCCGCGGGGCGTGATATAATACCTGAAAGTGAGATGTTTATCTCGCTATTGAAAAGTAGCTCAAATGTGCACGTGGTTCCGGTTTCTTTTTCTGCGATATCAGTATTAACAATGAATAACTGTATGTATGTAATGTTGAAGGGTTGTCAGTAGGTCCCACTGCGAGTCAACAGTTCCCTCCGCAGCTCTGTGCAGCTTTAAAGTCACTCGGAGGAACTTTTAACTGGTTCTGAAAGGTCTCAGTTTAATACCGATGCCTCTATATGACCTACATAATTAAACGAGATCATCAGCGAGAAGATTGGTTATTTCTATATAGTTATTCTTAATGTTTGTCATCGGTGCCACCGGGTCGGATTCCACATAAAATGAGACGAAATGCCGCAGGTTCACCAGAAACTCCTTCAGCTCCAGCGGGGCCTCCGCCAGCAACCAGTCCACCGCAGACAGACCCAGATCCCAGAGGTGAAGAGCTCCGCGACCGGCAGCAGCGTTTTAGCTCCAAATGCTCATCTTAATCCTGCCACAAAAACAACTTCTACTTCACCTGACACTTTATATTTAGGTACTTTAAACCTTCTTCCCCTGAAACCTAAAACTTACATCACCTGTAAGTTGAGATATTTAATGGAAAACAACTATGGTGATTAAGGATTGATTTATTGTAACACATTTGAATGCAAAAATCCCTCTATGAGTGGTGAGCTGTTCGCAGAAGCAAAGATGAATTCATATACATCCTAACTCTCAGTGTCACATAACGGATGTCTTTGTTATTGGGAAAACCTGCTTAGAATTATGAAAACTTCATTGCTCAATATTTGCATATGATTTGTGATCCTTGGCGGCGTTACGTCTTTAACGGCGATGCAGACCAGAAAAGGACCCTGGTGGGTACAATGATTAAAATATTTAAATCCCCTCTCTCATTGCTCATGCAGTACGTGATTACTCTGTGATTTTGTATCTCGATCTACATAGTGATGAATGGAACTTTTGCATCATAAAACAAAGCACAGCTGAAAATGTTCTTGTGAGCTGAATCCATCATTTTGGCAGAACAAACAAGCCTCCCAAAGCTAGTTATGCAACGAACCATTACATTTACTACACTGTACTCCTTTGTATTTTTTAGTTGATTCATTATTTATTATTATTATTTATCATAATAATAATTAAAACATTATAATATGAATAAAAATTATTCTAATTGCCCCTCTGTTAAACACTGATGTAACTCATTCTTTGTTATTACTGGCAACCGCTGTGTTTTTGTTTATGTCAATACAAAGAATGAAAAATGTTCTGGTGCCGTCTGTTTCACAGCAAGAATGAATTATTTATTTTTATGACCGTGCTGTGGATGATGTTGGTGTGGAAGTAATGCACACTATAACACATTCTTTCAGTTACTGGGACTTCTATCTTACTTAATCGAATTATATGTTTGAATATGCTTTAAAACATACTAGTTTTGAAGTTCCTTGCAATGTTTAAAGGCATAAGTGTATATAAATTAATTTCAATTTCCTGGCTCCCAGTCGCTGCCAGGCAACCAGAAAACTCCTGAAAGTTATTGTTTTGCAGCCAAAAGGTAATCTGAAACATAGCTACACCCAAAACAAAATTGTCCATTCTGCACTTCAGATTTTGCACGGCTGAAACAAACGAGATGTAACATGTTCATTTGTGAGATCTAGTTGCTGGTAGGTGCATTTATTTAGGCTATCTTCCTCCCCCTGTGTCTAGTCTTCATGTATGCTAAACTAAACTAAACTAACTGGCCTGTAGCTTCATGTTAAAAGAACAGACTATGAGTGTGGTATCGATCTTCCCCTCAAACTCTTTGCAAGAATATGAATAAGAGTATTTCCTAAAATGTTGAACCATTCATTTAATGTCAAGTCCTAATTCCTGGACTAACCCTTCATATTTTTAGCCCACTCTCACGTCCAGGGTGTCGTATAGCCACGCTTGGTCGGTGGCCCTGGTCGTCTGAATACAAGGCACCCTTCAGTGTCTGTATAGATTTACATTATTTTATGATGTTTTTAAGTGTAAATTTACCGCACAGTACTGGCTGTGCAGTTACACAGTAAGTCTGCAGCAGCATACTGCTAAATCAAAGCAACCTGGACATAAACTGTGTAAATAGAGGGATTCTACGGCAGAATACTGCTAAATTAAAGTAATCTGGTAGACATTCAAAGTTACAGTTAATTACAGTAATTCTATAGCAACATACTGCTTAATCACAGTAATATGCTGGCATTGCCACTGTGAAATAATTTGCAGTGAAAATGTTACAATACCTTACTGTGAAATGAATGCAACTAGTTGCCAGTAATTTACTGTGAATTTACAGTCAAAATATTTACAGTGCATTTGTGTCATTATTAGACGCTTAGATTACACATTCCCATCAAATATATCAAAGTGGATGCTGGACAGCTGTGAGTAGGTAAAATGTCAATGGATATATATATATATATCCATATATAATATCTTTATCTAGATATACATATCTATATAGATATATAAATATCTATACCTCTCTCTTATATTATTACTATTATTAATGCTTTTCTATAACCTATGAAAGAATTATCCATTTTCATGGTTGTTTAATTATGTTGTTGTTATTTTTGTTTTTTTGTTAAATGTTTCATCTTGTTGTGCCTGTATTGTATAATTGTCGTTGAGGACCCCCTTGTAAATTTCCATATATACTGTATATGCGTATATATATTTTAGAATATAGGGCCAGAGGAGAGCAGGAGAGAAGAAGAGATAGGACGAGAGGAGAAAATGAAAGGAGAGGAGAGCAGAGCAAACGCCCCTGCTGCCCACCCCGATTCCCCCCCCCCCCCACCCACACCCACACCCACACACACACACACACACACACACACACAACGTTGGCTCAATGGCTACGACCTCGCAAAAAGGCCTTTGCCCAAGAGGCCAAATATGACAAGCAGGGATGAGATCACGTTGTGAAAATGTCCACAGTTTGAATGCACAAAGTTGGATCTGAGGAATCAAACACAGACATACCACACACACACACAGTCAGTAGACCTGGCGGCATAACATGGATTGATGCCATAATCTGTGGATGCCATATTTCTCTGGGCTCTGTGACATTGCAGAAGTCGTGGCTCCGGGAGTTTCACACCAAGCTTTCACTGTCTTGCTCTGTGTTCCCACACTGCTGTACCAGCAAGTGTTTCATAGCTGCTTTTATGTCAGGAGAGAAAGAGAGTGCTTCATATGCTGCACACCTCCTTGTTTCAGAACACAGGAAGAGCTGAGTATTTTTGCAGTGCTCTTTGTGATGTTGATGGGTATAATTTTTGAATCTATGAAATTGCGTTTTTAAAGCTCAGTGTTAGTGGAGACACAGATGGCCTCAGGGCTTCTTCTCTCTGACTGAGGGAGTGTAAAGGAGCCACTTAACTTGCATGCTTGTGAGGTGAGCACAAAGTGGACAGACATCTGGAGAATCAAGTGTTGTTGTTAAGGTAAGTGGAACCCAGCAAGTGGAAAAAAGCTTTGAAATGAGCTTCATCCCGTCTTGGGATTTCTTTTCTCCATCTCGGATCACTTTTCAACTCGAGTGGGAGGAATTGAATGCACCTCAGGCAGTTCAGTTAGTGGAAACAACCATCAGGTTTGAATGTTTCCACTGATGAAAAGCCGCTCTGTGCTTTGTTTTAAAGCAGGGCTGTCAAACTCATTTTCACTCTGGGCCACATCAGCATCATGGTCGCCCACAAAGGGCCGGTTGTAAATGTAACTACTCCTAACATATTGGTAAATAACTGTCTCTGCATTTGATCATTGTTTATTCAAGTGTAAAAATATTGTACATGCAGTTATATAAATGTAAAAATATGTTTCAGCACATTTCTGTTATTATAACTTAAATCCTTTTAATTTAGGGTTAATAAACCCACATTACTCTATCAAAGATCAAACTATTAAAGACTATCAAAGACAAATATCAAACACAAGTTGTTACAATAACTTTGTTCAATGCTTAAAATCCTTTCAAGGGTGCGTTTGCACAATCCCACGTGAAGTATTTCATCTGTTGTAAAGTCACGTTTAAAGTAGTCTTCAATGTACTCACAATACATTTCCATGTCAAATGGTAACCAGCCAAAGAGCTGCTTCTATGACTGTGTGTTTAAGTATCTCATCATTTTGACTTTCAATCTCATCATTTTGACTTTCTATCTCATAACTTCGACTTTCTATCTCATAATTTCGACTATGGGGATATTTTTATTGTCAAGTCTAACTTTAAAAAAATGTTAATTTTTTATTTTTTTTTGCTGGCGGATTCGTGGGCCACATAAAATGACGTGGCGGGCTGGATTCGGCCCGCGGGCCGGGAGTTTGAGACCCCTGGTTTAGAGTGTTGGCAGCTGGACCGGTCGGCTGGCTAGCAAGCGACCCCCACAGGTGATAGCTTGCTGTCACGCCAGTTTGTTGACCTTCCCAACTCCAAAAACATTGGAGTACATTTTAGATTCACCATCCAGGTTTAGCTAATCAGAGGCAGTGAGTCATGATAGTCTCTCCCGTTTTTGACCTCAGTGATGAATACATTGTGTTTCCTGTTTAAGTATCTCATAATTATGACTTTCTATCTCATAATTTCGACTGTGGGGATATTTTTATTATCAAGTCTAACTTTTAATTTTTTAATTTTTTTGCTGGCGGATTCATGGGCCACATAAAATGATGTGGCGGGCTGGATTCGGCTGCGGGCCTTGAGTTTGACACCCCTATTTTAAAGTGACACTGCAGTGTGTGGACCGTTGGTATTTTGTTGCTCTGCTTTCCTCTTGATGTTTGAAAGGATTGTCTCTGAACACAGTGGGCTTTAAAATGGAATTAGCTGCTGATAAATGTCCACGTCTCTGTATCATTTAAGAAACACTACCTTTTTAAAATACTGTTTACACATTTGTAGTTTTAGTTGGACTTGTAAATTCCAATTATTTATGGAGACCATAACTTATCCCATTTCTATTCAGAGATTATTTAAATACTGCACTGCATAAGAGTTATTGCAATGGATAACTTTTAAACTGCGGAAGTCGTAAACAGACACACATTGTGTGTGACCATATTGTAGCTGTATGAGTTACGTCCCAACAAATATTTATGCACATGTCTATGATCTATTTATATTAGAGTCGAAGGTTTTTACGAGATTATAGAAGAATTACACTGACATGTTTGTCTTTTCCATGCACAACTGGGCTCTTTCACTATGAGTTAGGAGGAACATTCTCTCCTCTTAAAAGAAAAACAAAAGTGAATAAAAGATTGACTTCCACTGAAGGAAATTGATACAAAAATACACAGGTATTGTTAAAAAATAAATAAGCCCTGTACAAATATGACACAAATATGGCACAAATTCGGCAGTGGCCCCTCTATGGCCATTCATAGCACTGCCCTGTAAAATCACTATAAAGTACTAATCAAGGAAACTTAGCAGCTACTTCATCTTAGACACGGAGGAGAGGCGACTGTTTGTTGTAAACAACTATGGCGGCTCCTGAAGAGGTTAGCGTAGATGCTGCAATATAATTAATTCTATCAGGACTGGAGAGTACTTCTTCATGGAAAGAACAGCTATGTACAACACTAAAATCTTTTCTCCATGGTAAAGATTTGAAAGTTTCATTGACAGATGGTTTATCCAATCACCTGCCAAATATATTTTTGAAAGCGCCTGCCCTTTTCCCAACAGTTTCCAATGACAGCTTCTCAGACGGTTCTGTGTAACAAACCACCTGGTCGGTCCGGTTCGCTTTTATCACCTGGTTACATAATGATAGAACGTCCTCTATAATTACAACTGCTTTCTCAATGTCAAGGCTGTCCCAAGGCTACCTCTCTCTCTGTCTCCTCTCTACGTTCTCGACACTCCAGGGGAGATGCAGCACCTGGCGTGGTTGATGCTTGTGATGCTATGGATGGTGCAGGCTGCGGAGGGCTGTCCCGATGTCTGTAAATGCTCCAGGAAATCCGGTCCAGAAAAGTCAGAGGTCAATTGTCATAAGAGGGGGCTTCGCACCTTTCCCTCTAAACTGCCCCCTGATGCTTGGATCCTCAAACTAGGTAAATACCTTGTGGTTAATCAAATCAAACCCTAAGATTGTTGTGATGCTCCACACTTAATAACGTATCGGACATTTACTGCTAGTACACATAAGCATTGTGCGCCATGACTGCATCGGTATCCGACTTTCCTACTGCTTTGTTAAAGGTGAGAATGGTATCACAGACCTGAAGGCTAACACTCTGAGATCAATCCCAAAGATTGAGAGCATCAACCTGGAACGAAATGCCATCAAGTCCATCCACCCCCAGGCCTTCTCCCGCGCAAAGCAACTGATGCTCCTCAATCTCTACGGCAACCACATCGCCAACCTTCCACCAAGGGGATTCCAGGTAAAGACTTTATGGAGAGGAATCGTTTACATGCGCAGCAATCCCGATATAATGATTTGACCAGAAAAAAACATGGTATACCTTCCTTCCATGTCTCTAGGACCTCCTGAACCTTCGCTTCCTAATGCTGGGACATAACCAGATTGGCATCATCAAACCTCAGATGTTTGCTGGAATGAGGAACTTGTCAGATTTAGACCTTCCGCTTAACGGGCTAACAACGCTCCCGTCTAATGCCTTCAAGCCTCTGATCGCCCTCAAAGTTCTGGACCTTTCCCTGAACCGCATTCAGAGGATCTCTCCGAAGGCCTTCATTGGACTCAGACAGCTCATGTTCCTCAACCTAGACAATAA
This sequence comes from Anarrhichthys ocellatus, assembly GCF_004355925.1. Taxonomy (NCBI): domain Eukaryota; kingdom Metazoa; phylum Chordata; class Actinopteri; order Perciformes; family Anarhichadidae; genus Anarrhichthys; species Anarrhichthys ocellatus. The sequence goes on along the minus strand of NW_022280155.1, from coordinate 616,868 downwards.
CAGGTCATCACACATGACTTCAGTGGATTCTTCTATATACCTCTCAATGCCAAACCTATTGCACTTAGCAATGCCATAGGTGGATTTGATTTTCTAGCGCTGGTATTTGCATTGAGAATCAGACTCCTAATCCTGGGATACTGGAATGTTAAGACCACCCCACTATCCATACATTTATGTTTTATCTACATACATGCTAGAGTGGCATGCACCTCTTATTTGGCAAGGCAGGTGTGGAGTTATGTCCACTACCAACAATTGGTGTTGATATTTCCAAGACCAACACCTTTCCCTAACCCCAAGTGTTTTAATTGCTGCTTAAATCCTTAAACATATTTTATTGGCCATAACGTTACCTAAAATCAAAATCATTACAGAGCCGGAGCAGGGGGGTAGTATTCCAAGAAAATTATTTGGAGAGTAAAGCCGTAAATTTATGACAAAAACCTCCCAAATTTGCGAGAAAAAATTAAAACATTGAGGCAAAGTTCCTGAAAGATACGTACACATGTGTTATTTTATGGTCTTTCTTTGTTATTTTATGAATATAATGCAGACATCAGTATGCATTGTATTTCATTCTCATGTTGGACCTATTCATTCTCATGTTGGACCGTTACAGATGTCCTCACTAACGTACAGCCTCTGAGTGAGGTGAATGTCCTAAAAGATACACACACTTGTTTTCTTTCATGTTTATTCTGTGTTCTTTTATGAACATAATTAAAATAGTGATATATTTTGCACTTGGCGGCTCACATTACCGCAGTGTTTAACAGTGAGGTCTGTGGTGTGGTGAGGTTGATCCAACATTGCAAAGTGAAGAGATGTGGTTCCAAAAAAAGGACTATTTTTCCAATTTTTTTTCCTTGCTAATGTATGACTTTATAATCTTAAAGAATATTCAATTTTTTTTCTTGCTAATTTGCCAATCTTAGTTTTTTTCTGTTATGCTGAAATTTTTCTCAGAATATTACCTCCCTCGCCGACTCCGTAGTTCTTTTTCTCTTTACCTGTGGTCCTAATACGTTGTCGTACCTAACCTTAACTATACTGTAGTTGCCAAACATTAACATTTTTTAAATTAAAAAAAAATCAGTCATTCAACGTTAAAACACATCTTTATTAGGCGTACATTCAATATCGATGTTCTGTCTAGGGATAGAGTTTGTTCAGACCAAAAAGTCCTACAAATAAAGGATAATTTACGTTGTGTGTAACTTCCCTATAGAACCACACATAGAAGAGTAAATCGGATGCACCTATCAGCAGGATGAAATTATTTGTTCTTTGCCATCAAGAACTGTTACAAATCCCTGTTGAAAAATAAATCTGTTATATGATGTGACAACACTGTTGTTAAGGTTTAGTTAGCTTGAGGTACAAAAAAACACTCAGTTAGGTTTAAGGGGAAAAGTCTGCTAAGTGACAACAAGTAAATACAGTAGCATTGTTGCAGATAAAGAGAAGTTATAGCAGGTCTAGAGTTTTGCCTTTGCTGTGTTTTTTACACTGAGGAGACAAAACAAGATACAACTTAACAGCAGACAGGAGTTTGTAATAAGGGAATGCCTTCATCACATTATGAGAAAAGAGTGGATTATGTTTTCATATTGCTCAATAGACATTTACATTAGTTGTGCAGTGTATTGATGTTCATCAAGGAATTCTGACTTTCCAAATCCAGTTTGAAGAACGTTCCCGCTGGAGCATTCAGACCGCTGCGATCTCTGGAGATGCTGGTTCTAGACAACAACCTTCTGTCCACGCTGAGCTCCTCCACTCTGGACGGCCTGGGCAACTTGCAGGTAACATCAATAATCACATCTGGTCCATATGGGGTTCTCTAACTTACTGGAAATGTAAGAATGTATTTTAGCTAATGTCTGTAAATTTCAACAATCAGGTGACCTTACCATTAAACATTTTTATTTCCACTTGCAGATAGTTGTTAATATGTTCACTGAGACATACGTTTCTTATAGTGCATTGTGTACACTAAATGTGCTGAATATTGACATAGGAACTCTACCTGAGGAACAACGAGCTGGAGCACCTGCCACCTGATGTGTTCAGGAACATGGCCAAGCTTTCTCAGCTGGCTGTCAGTGGAAACCGCCTGAAGACAGTGGACGGAAACATGTTCGCCCATATGCCTGGTACGACTACCACCAGCCTGCCTTTTTTACAGACCCACTTTCACTGCAAACAAAGGGGTGACAATAGTCGGGGTAGAAATGATTACATTGTTTACTGATGATTTAATCTTGGTGATTTTCTTTTTCTGTTCCCTGTCAGACCTGAAAAAGCTCTCCCTCCACGATAACGCCTGGCAGTGTGACTGTAACATCGTCTCCTTGGTGCAGTGGATGGGGCAGACCAAGGCCACCTTGTCGCCCCGGAACGCACTGAAGTGCACGAGTCCTCCGGAGCTCCGAAACAAGAGCCTCTCCAGCCTCCAAGCCGACAAGTTGTCCTGCCGTGCCTAACGCCAGAAAACCTGTATGAGGACCAAAACACAGGCTCTGGGCATTCAGATGATTGACTCTTACTAAAACAGATTTCTTTTAACTCTAGACTGAGCTTGTACTTGTGGAGGGTAGTTATTTCTTTTGTGATTTCTCAAAGCTGCGATGCAGCCAATAGATGTGTATCTTCTCGACTTTAACAACAACATAGTGATGTTTTCAGCTAAAAACCCGTTGGAAACTTTGCCTTGAGCACCATGTATTTTTGAGTATAAAAGAGCTATATGCCATTTCAACCCATATTGAAGCATTGGACCCCTTAAACTTGCAGTTAAAGCATGAAAATAACTAAAAACTGTGATGTTTTCATTGAGCAGAAAGACATGTTGTACACTGTTGTACTCTCCACCAGCAAAGAAGAAGTGCCGTCCCTTATCACCAAATTCAACACTGAGATTAATATTATAATCTCATATTGCTTGTCACATAGAGCCTGTGCAGGTTTGGAAAGGATTACATGCAATGGGATTATATTAATACGATTCCAGGAAATGGTTTCTGTAATCTTTTATGGTTGATGTTTAAAAAAAAATAAAAAAATGAAAGGCCTTTGGATAGTGAGATGATACACAGCCAGAATGTGCACTGCAAAATCTAAAACTGAAAATGGCTGGAGATTATGAAAGTTTATTGAAATTTTAATATCGAAATTAGATTAAAAGTGAAATAAGGAAAATGATCCAGGATGATGTCACCACGCAGCCCAACAGTGATACACTACAAGGCCAAAAGTATAGACACCTGAACATTGTGGTTATTAAGCACGGCGTTAATCGGCTACCTCTCTTCCTCCACCAGATTTCAGAACCTGGTGGTGGCAATTTGCTCCCAATAAGCCCAGGTGGCAATTTCCAGGTTTGAAAAGGGAAAACAATGTGAAACTTGCATTCTCTCTAATGGCCATCAGGGGGCACCTCCTCTGGTTGTATAGAAGTCTATGAGAAAATGACTCTACTTCTCTCTGATTTATTCCCTCTGTAAACATTGTAAAAATGAGTTTATGGTCTCAATCTCTAGTTTCAAGTCTTCTTCAATACAGCATGATGTTCATTTAGTAAATTATGTTCCATTTAGAGTCAAACTTGTCCGTGTTTTCGTGTTAGAACTTTAACTCTCTACAGTGTGTTTTCAGTCCATGAGAGATAATTGAGAGATAACCACTTTGGTCGCCTAAAAATATCTTATGTGTCTGTTTGGAATTAGCTCCACCCTCTCGTGTCTTTTCAGTTTGCAAAAAACTAAGATGGCTAAGAGGCTTTAAAACCGCCTTCCATGGTGGCCCGCTTTGGTTGTGTTGGGAATGCGTGTGAGAGTGTACAGTATATGTACCACACAAAGCAAATTAACAACCATAAAACACTCATCAAACCTTCGCTATTCCGGAGTGGTGGCGTTTTTAAGTGACCTTTTTCCACCTCTGAATGTCTCCCGTGCGTCTATGTTTTACATGTATTTAAACATCTGCGTTGTGTCACAGTAAAAAAAAAACGCAATACAACACAATGACTCCGTGTTGTTGTTTGGGAACAGGAATGCACAAAATGCTACTTCAGTTAAGCTCCCCAGTTTAGTGCTCTGTTTCCCATAGTACCTTAGCCCACATAATGAAAAGCAGACCCAGAGCAAAACTACAAGACTGCTTACTTTTGTCATAGAAGGGCACAAAGAAAAGTTCTGTGAGTGCACATTTCACGTTCTGCTAATGTTGTATTGCAACCTTCTTTGTCCCTCTGTCAGAGAATCACTCATCTGGTTCAGTCAGGTGGAATTGAGCTGGGATACGGGGGAAATAGCAAGAGCATGATATCCTGTCCTCGGCTTTCTGTAATTGACAAGGCGACTCCCATCGACCTCCCCCACACAGTGACTTTGACATGAAAACGCTAGCGTCTCCCACTCCGGAGGGGGAGATAATCGCCATAATTTCCACCTGCATTAAACCTGCTATTATAGGAGAGCGCCCGGGAACAATATAATAGCAGTGCCTTGTTCCGAGCCCCAGCTTTTTCTCGCCTCCGCTGATGTCCTTCGGCATGTCACGCAGCATGGTCTTTTTCGGTGTGCTTATTTGAATGAGCCGCCTATCATCTCTTAACGGAGCAGGGGGGGGGGCTCACTTTGATCGCTGAGATCATACACCAACATCTCATCAGCTCGCAAAGTGGAAACCTTTCTCGTCTTGTCGGGATTTGTTATTATTTGAGTTTAGTTGTTGGTGTGTCCAGATGGTTGTGGTGTGCATTTCTTTGTTTTTTTTACAGTTATGTTTTTGTTCCAGCGGCTGTACAAGATCCCTTGTAACATGCACCATGCATCAAATAATGTGTTATCAACATCCCATTGCATTCTACAGAATGTTTAATTTCCAATTATTCAGGCTGCTGTGTTTTGTAAGGATTTCATAGAGCCTTCAGGCGATAATTGGTAAATAAAAGCAGTTTATACCCTAAATTATATATATAATTATATATAATATTATTGTTAAATAGCCAATAAAGATTTTCTGTTTAGGTTGGATGTGGCAATTCACTATGGATGCGTCAATGCACTGCCAGATATGCTTACAGAGCGGACACACACGTTGCATCATTAGAGGCGTGCAGTCACTGCAGTCTTGTTTCAAAGGATGTTTTCTGGGTGTATGCTGCTGCTGCTGTGTGGCATCCGAATCAATCAGGAAAACACTTTCTATGGCGCTCGTGTCTGTAATGCATCGTAAACATACACATAATGTGTAATAATCTGCTCATGTCAGTGTATAATTACAGCAAAAGCACTCATAAATATTAATTACACTATTTAAACAATAATCATAACACATTATAAAGCATTTTAAAAACAACCGTTAAGTTCAGGCATCATAATATGTCATAGTTGCTGGTCTCTCGCTGACATTGCTTTTGCAAAGATCATAGATCATCATAACATTTTTAAGTGTTAATATTACCTTAAGCAAACAGGGACAAAATAATAATAAATAAAAAATGAAGAGGAGGAAGACTGAAGGGGGGCAGCTCCACTAGACTGAGGCTCCAGTGATTGATATTAGAGTGCATTATACTGCCAACACTTGCACTGACAAAGATGTTTCATGGAGGCAGGGTATGACAGCAGTGCACGGAAACAGTTCACTTGGAATTCAATCATTAGAAATAACTATACATATATATAATACAAGTTGTCAAAAGTCAGGTGCTCAGAGAAAAAAATGTAAGTAGAGTAAAACAGTCTTCATATTAAAGCAAATTAGACAGCAAATAGACTATATAGAATATCTGTGATAGGCCAAAATCGGTCGACCGATAAATCAGTGAATTGATGAGTACATGGTAGTACACCCCTCTGGACGCTGAGGCTGTAGACCTTTTCATTGCCATGTTAGGGCTTTGTTTGTAGCCATACATTAGCTGTTTACTTCTGGCGATCCACGCTTCAAAAAAATCATGAAAGGTGGTGTTCATTTGTGAAGATTATCTTGCTGAACAAAACAACAAAAAGTATCATAAACGTTTATTTGCCACAGAGCTTATTTCCTGCAAAAAATACAATGGAAAAATCACATTGGATTTTTGTTGAGGGAACCAGTGCGACGCTAACTTCTGGGGTTGACCTACAGAAATACGTCATGCCTGCAGCTCCCTATGAGCAACCATTGGAACAGGAATTACAAAGGTTTCCATTTAGAATGTTTTCAACTGTAAAGAGTTGTCCCATGTGTTTACTCGTCTCTTCATTCTTACACCTATCCTGCATCGTCTTAATTTGCGTCTTCATCACCTCCACGGCACATTGCCGACTAACCCGTTCCATTGTTGGTTGTGTGTTAACCTTAGTTGAAGAAAATATCTTAGTTTTAAGTGTAACCTTGCATGGACTGCCTCCTTGTCCCATTACGTGCTTTCCCCTGTGAGCACAGGTGTGAAACCAACTGTTGCAGTGTGCGTCGCTATGAGGTCATGAAAATACGTTTTTCATGAAACAGGCATTTTTCTTGTGTTAACAAGAGATGCTTCCTCCCCCCCCCATCGCTCTTGTCAAATTGTTCCCTGGATGATCTGGCCTGGGACCATCCTCGCTCGGTTAGAAGCTTTTAAATGCACGACACGGAGGAGACAAGACAGCGAACACTGCCTCACACCAACAGGGATGCAATTACAGGTAGTTCATTTCCTGCTTGTACATGCTTTTGTCTACAAAATATGCTTTGTAAGGTTAGCAGAGACTCCGTGTTTTGATATAAAAAGTCGAGAAGAGGTTAGAGAATCCAGCAGAGTAGAGGATGAACATCACACATGAATTTATTGATGAGTTTTTCTGACTCCCTAACATCCTACATTTGCCAAAACGTACACGCGCTTTGTGGGTATGCGTCGACTGTGTCTGGCAGTGAAAATATCTCCTCAGCTGCTCAATGGACCAACGAACTGGGACACTCAGTGGGACCTTTGTGGGACAAAGCATCCATCAACGTGACCCAGAAAAAAAAGCAGCTTTAACAGCTTCATGTTTGTGTTTTTTTTGGCATCAAATGGAACATCTTTTGACATTTCCCCAATCCAGTCAGTTAAACTTTTATGTACCCATGATCGCCGACTAAGCCTTTTCACTTGTTCCCAGGGCTTGGTTTCAAATGAATTGAGTACATGCTATATCAACGCCCGAGGTAAACCATTCACCCTGAGCAGCTCCACAGGGGCTTAAAAACAGCCTTGCTAAAGGGCAACTTCAGCTGCGGTGAATGAGTAGGAGTTTAGAAAAAAAGGGTCACGTATTAACGGTGCAAGAGGGTGAACCGTTCCTGTGACCGGCCGCAGTGTCTAAACGGGTCAGTACCAGCATCCGGCCCTCCGGCCCAATCAGGGCCGGAGTATTGTGAATATGTGTCAGTCGGGATTGACCGTTTTTTCACAGGGACGATACAGATTATTGGTAATCAAGGAGACCGATAACAGATATTTGTTGGAGTAAAAATGAAAATCTTTTCTGTTTATATGATCATGACGCCCAATGTTACTTTACAGTTCTCCGGTGTATCAGGGAAGTGGATGAACTACACTGAAGACTGCTAGAGACAGCAAATGGGACCCAGATTGAAAAAAGGTTATTTTTGGCAGCTGAGATAGGGATTAAATTTCGGGGATAAACTCAGGGCTGAACATTTATCACAGACATTAACTCCCGATACGAAAACATAACCTAGACATAAGTGCAATTTCCTAGATAGTAACACACAGACCAGCTTTACCTTGGATTGACACGAATGTTGGCAGATTTCTATTGAATTTTAACAACATATATGTATTGTCTTTTTGTGTCTATCATGTGAGCTGATAGTATACTTTAGAAGACACTGAAAAGCTCTGCAGAATTTAGGAGAACAGCAGCGTCAGGTGATAAGGATCAGTGGGTTTCTTCCACATACACATGGTTATCTGTTAATTGTTAATATCATACAAATTGAGTCGAGCAGCGTTAAAGACAGCAGCCACTGTGGCTACAAGTGACATTTATTGAATAATGGCGAATGATAAAAACATAGTAGTAATGTGGTGGAAAATAATCTTTTTAACCTCCTTGTGAGAAATAACCGAAATGAGATTTATTGAACACCAACAATAATTCAGTTGAATGGATAGAGCTCTTTCCCCACAGATGGTTCGGAGGTCTAACAACAAGGAATAGTTTAACAGAGTATATATGCACATTATCTCGTCCTTATTCCCCCCCCCCCCCCTTCGCAGATGTCGTCCTCCTCCTCTGCCTGCCGATGCATCCACCAAGGATGACACTACAGCAATGTTAAATGTTAAAATACCTTCGATATGATAACATTTATCAGTAGGATTTAAATGAGTCTGGTTGGCCTCGTCTGCATATGTTCAGGTTTAAGCGATACAAGTTATAACGAAAAGAACGGTGTGATACATTTCCACAAGTAACAGTCAGGGATTGGTGATATACAGTAGGTCAATTATATCTCGATAACGATATATATCATGATATGGCACGTTTTCTGGTCAATGAATGAAAAGTCTATATGAAATAACCACAGGGGTAGAGCCTATTTTTTATGTACTAATACCACACACTGATCATGTTACATTTAAGACCTTTAGTGCAGTTTCAAGTGTTTTTTTTCGGGTTGGCAATCTGAATCAATCGCAAGGGCCCAACATGTTGCCTGCACCATTACTTGAGTACATTTTTTTTTACATTAACAATGTATTTACTTGTGTAAAACAAATCCTCTTTTCACTGCTGTTCAAAGTTCCACTGTTTCACTTAAACTTGTGTATATATGGCACCCACAAGAGTTTTCCTCAGGCCAACGGTGAAGTAAATAACACGTACATCAACCTGTCCAAGTGCAGAGAAACCGACTACGCAGCGCTGTGTGAGATGTATCGCACCGAGCTACACGGCCCAACGAAGAGACAGGCGCACGGCGGTCGGTGAACATCTGGTCGGGGGTTCCAGCTCAGTGTGGTTCGGCACAGTCCTGCTGCCGTGGCACTGCTACAGTCAATCACTGTCGTCTGTGTTTGCATTCAGCTGACAGGCCGCGTGCCTTTGAGCAAAGCCATGCGGGAAAACCCATTGCTATCAATTGATTGATTTATGATGATGACTATTTTCACAAAATCTAAGCAGGGTATTTGATTTAGTTTTTTGACATTATTTCATGATAGTGGCAATAATTATTAAAAATAGTTGCCTTATTACTTACTATAATACGAAAAGTAAATGGCCATACTGTATATGTATATTTAACATTCTCAGCATATTGATACTCACGCTATATAAAAAAGTCGGACCTGAAATTCTTTTGTGTAATTAGCATTTAGTTTGTTCCATCTCAAACTTATTCAAGCGCAATTGCTGTTCTACTGAAAATATGAGCACATAACCTCATGTATCAGAGAACAACATTAGAACATGTATAATATACATGCCTAGGAAGTCATTTTCATAATCATTTTTAACGGAAGAGCCGCTAAGCGCCACAGTTTTCAGAGAAGTGCTGCCCATCTCCTTTTTACGCTCCAAGCTGTGTTCGTCATCAGGTCTATTTTCTCCGCCCGCCTCGAGCAAATCTGGCGATAAAACACACTGATAATCTACTATGAATGATACAAATGATATCTCATTCTGATAAATGATTAAAAACAATATGCATCCCACGCTTTTGTCTCTCCTCACCCCCTCTCCAGTTTCAGTTCCCCCCCGAGTCATTCAAAATGCATCCACTACAACTATTAGCAGTAGCCTTTAGTGTTACTGGATTTTAATCGACTTATTCCGCACATTTGTCAGTGGACAAACGTCAATTTTAGATATAAAATAGCCGTAGCGTAGCAAACAGCTGACATGTTCAGCTGATGTGGTCTAGCGACCTGCTGCTGATGGATGACACAGCATTTTCTCTGTCTAATAATAACGAGGAAGGGTTTTACATTGTAGAGACTGGAAAGCGTGGTGCGTCTCATGCAGGCACCAAAGGGTGCCCCTCGTGCGTCGGTACCAGACGCCGAAGAGCACGACAAAGCGTCAGTATTTTTGACGCCACGAGAATGAGAACAGGCCCATTGAATAGATCGGTCAGCATCTATTCAATATCCATATCGGTACGGGATCGGTTCCTTTGTAAAAAATAAAAGACAGAACTGAGAACGCGATGTACAACGTGAATCCATGAGGATACGAAAAAGAAAGCTTGTTTCATCACCCAGAGCACGCCCTGCTTGTGCTGCAGGAGTCTTGAATATGATTAAAGGAGGCTGTGAAATATATCTGATGTTATCACTGCACAGGTGCAGCGTTCCTCTGTCCTTCCACAAAGTCACAATCTCTCCGACACTCGACAGACTGAACACGCACACAACATAGTGTCAGATGACTTTTGAGCACGCTCGACTCCAAAACACCGTTGTGCAATCTCAACATGCCGACCCTCCTTTTCCCACTGTTGCTATGGTAACCCCTTAGCCTGTGTTTGCAATTTTCACAGATGTGCATGCATCACCGTCGCCCCTCGCAGCTGAGTATCACTGAGGTTGTATTGTGCCACGTCTCAAAGCGCCATTTTAAAAGATTCCCAGTGCATCGTGTCTCTGTTTAGATCAGGTTGTTTGCTGATCTGCTTCTTGCAGGTGGTTGGGTCAGTGATGTAAATGTTAAGCAACAGTAAGAACAATGTCACTCACTTTGGGACAGGGGAACATATAGGGGAAAATTCACATTTTACTTGAACCTGTATGAATCAAGGGGATGGTTTGAAGAGCGCGCAGGCTGCAAAAAACTAGCACCCTGCAGCAACCAGCTCAATTGGCCAACCGAAGCAGTGTGGCTCTCGGGATGTCAGTTGGTCCAGACTGAAATATCTCAACATTTATTAATGGTAAAAAAGAGAAAAAGAAAATATGGTGCCAAGAGAATTGCTCCTCATGACTTTGAGGCTCTCCATACTTTTCATCGAGCGCAACCGTAACGTTGACATTGGTTGTTTTTAGTGAAATGTCACGACATCAACTGGATGGGTTGCCATGAAATTTGGACATTCAGTTACTGTTGTTCCCATCCTACATTTTATTGACCTCAACATTTTGATTTGTCCAATACTTTTGTGACTAAAAACCATAGACTGTATAACAGAAGTCATAGTAGTTATCGTGAGGTGCCCCATTGGTTTTTGGACTGCCACCATCTTGCCTTTTTTTACCACTAATGAATGGATGGAATGCGGAGAAATGACGCAGAGATGCCTTATACGTCTGGTAGCAGCAGAGACCAGTTAATCACCGTAAACCATGCTTTATGGCCTATTTGGCTCTGAATGGACCATAATTTACAAAATGAACATGCTGTGTTGAAGAAGACTTGAAACTAAAGATTGAGACAATAAACTCATGTTTCCAATGTTTGCTGATGTAATAAATCAAGTTAGAAGGAGGGTCATTTTCTCATAGACCTCTACAATCTGACTTATTTTTGCAACCGGAGTCGCCCCCTGATGGCCATTAGAGAGAAACCAAGTTTTAAGACACGCATTGGCTTCACTTGTCAGTGAAGAGGTTGCCGCCTGTTAAAAAATATAATGGCATTACCCTCGTTTTTTTTGTTTAGTGCAAATTTAGTCCAACTCTGGTTGTAGACTGTGGGTATAAGCCTGCCATTGGCCTCCAATTTCAGCCGGCATGCTTCTCCTCTTCCTCTATCCATCTATTTTGTAAAGGTTACCGTCGCCGTTTGACAAAAAACTTGCCATTTGTCTCAACTGCAAGTCCAAAATAAGCCGTGTAGGAACAAATTTAAAACATTTGGAACAAATGACTCAATCAGACACTTTTTAAGGCCTAGTACTTTCCCAGTGAGGGGCAGCTTTGGTCCGTATGATGTAAATTGTCATCCACGTATGTCCAAAAGCACCTTGTGGAGGCAAAGTTTGTGACAGCGTGGACTCTACACATAGCATGCTCAATTTTTGATCCACACCAGTCCAGATTGTGGTGTCTGCACCTCTGGCTGGTTTGAAGAAGAAAACCAAATGTATGCCTGTTTTGAAGAGGGGTTGTATGAGGAGATCCACCATCACCCACATTTAAATACTTTGTCTTTAATGATAAACAGCCACATGGCATTTAACTCCTGGCAAACAACATTATGGTGCATTACCGCTACCAACTGGAATGGACTGTGGATCGGTAAATGCGCATGCGTGGAATGCCAGTACAATGAGGGCCTAATAGCTGACCTTAACGGTTAACCTTAAGGTTATGATGCGTTCAAACTCTACTCAGTGAAAATGAGTATTGAGTGAGGGTTATAACACTTTAATTACAATGCTGTCAGGTTGTCTTCATGTAATCTTGTAAAATGTCGTTTTTGGTGAGAAACTTGAATAAATCCAGTTGTTTGAAAGAGATGTTTTCACACCAATATAAAGACATATTAGAGATGGATTTATGACCTGATTAACTTACGAACACTAGCTCTAAGCAGCTAATAATATATCATTAAATCATTAAAGGTACCAATGTTTTTTTAATCAAAGCAAGTATTTGTATTATGTTTTTATGTTTGCAAATATCCACTATCGATGACAATAACAGTAAAGGGATAACGTTTTGAATTTTTGACGGTTTACACTGACTTTAGGATAATAATGTTTTTGGGACGGTGGTAAAAAAAGAGTTCGTCTGGAGCCTTGCTGTCAGTTACAGTTCAAAGAGAGAAAATCGGAACTGGCCAAAGAAATTGCAATTGGTGCGTCTCTAATCTATTTGCAAATAGGTGAAGATGACAATCTATATATAACAGTTAGCGGTAAATTATTTTTAACCATATGTGGTGTGTGACCTTCCCTCGTTTTATAATAAAGAGTTTATTTTGTTGCTTAACATCTGCATCAATGTTCTGAAAACCATTTCCCCCCCGGGGCTCATTTTTAATGACCGGAACAGCCAAAACATGAATGAACGATCTGTAATGAGTAACGGTGCTTCCTGTCGAGAGGCAACCTTGCTCAAACTGCAATGCCCTGCGCCACGCTGATATTTCCCTCGCCGAGGTATCTGAGACCATATGTTGCGATAATTTGAATGGCAAAAAGACTGAAAAAAAATTGCATTCACTCCTCAAGGGCAAGGCAGGAGTTTCTCTTTCACTTTGCCAGCTTCATAATACTCATCTTACAGATTGAACGTGGACAGTGTGGAATCAACCACAAAACAAGGACCTAGGGTGTACCATGCCTTTGCCCAATGACAGCTGCCCCCCCCCCCCCATAATGGATGGATGGATAAAAGTAATTCCTCTCATGTCACAGATTTGTCAGACCATCTATCCCGTGACCTCGCCTGGTTCCAGACCTCTAAATCACAGCCCACATTGAAATGTATTCTTCAGTAATTTAGATTGTGGTACCCTCTCTCACTGTTACAAAAACAACCAATCAATCAGAGCTTTGTAGACAGTGTTAAAGGAATATCTAGCTATTTTTGGAAATACCCTATTTCGCCGTCTTGCCAAGAGTTAGATGAGAAGAGCTAGCCTGGCTTTGTCCAAAGCTAAAACCAATCAGCAGCTCTAAAGGCCTGGGGGCGGGACTGATAAACAACACCAAAATAGCTAGACATATGTTGAAAAGGGAAGCCCCCCCCCATCACAATTTACATGTTTTGTGTCAAGTGAAAGCCTGTGTTAAAGTGTTAACTGCTACTGTCAGCCTGAAACAGATTGTTGCTATTTTTATTTTTTGTGACTCGCTGAAATGAATATCAGCGATCCATTTCTTGTTAAATGTAACATCTTGTTTCAGAATATGTAAAGACTTAAAGCAAAAGGCAGCAACTGAGTCTTTTTTCAAAGTTCTTCTTCTGTGAACAAAGACAGCCTTAACAAAAGTAAGGCGGTGCCCTGTGGACACCGGACTGGAATTTTTGTCTTCGTGTTTGGCTTCCAGATAAATAATGGAACATTTCTGCTCCCGCAGAAAAGCATTACATATTAACTGAACAAAAAGACACGGTAAAATGGGACCCCGTGCTGCAGGTTTGACGAGCTTCCTACAGCAGCCAGGAAACACTGTTCCTGCTGAGAGAGAGAAAACTAAACCTGACAAGCCAACATCTGAACTCTCTGCGCTTCATTCAGACACGCACTCCAAAGTGCTGGGAGACAGTTGCCAGTTAGCTTCCTAACCTTCTCAGAAGTGGCAGGCAGCATCTAGTCTTAAAACATGAAGACAGTTCGCTCAAAAATCTTGAAAAATAACAAATAAATTCGCCACACCAACCTTTTCTTCACACGGGGAGCTGGAGCACTTCCTTCTGTGAGTGGAACATCTCCTCAATTTCCATTACACTGATTTGGTTGATGCTTTTATCCAAAGCAACAATAAGTGCATTTAAACTAAACATAGAAACAAGATCTTGTAACCTTAAGTGCATCCCTTCTCACTTCTAAGCAACTAAAAGCACACAACGGCACAAGTATGTAGAGACTTATTTAGCCTGGCCCAGTTCTGTGAGATGTGTAACGGGTAAAACAATATACATAAATATATATTTATATTATTTCATGGGCAGGCAGAGGGTGAGAACAATGTCTTTATTCTGGAGAAATCTGACATGAAAGTGATTAGGCAGTATTTTAACATCATTTAAACATAATCAGCCACCAGGATTGATTTCACTGTGAAAGAAATGCTGTATTAAGTTGCTGCTACTGCAAATCTTCCCGCTGCTGCAGCTTCACATTGAAAGCATTTAACTGGCAAAAAGACATTTTTTGGCAGCAGATCAACGTGAAATATTGCAGGGTGTGATGGATAAAGACGGAGCATCCGCAGCTGTTAGATAAGAGTGACAGGCGACAGCAAAGTAACCAACTACTTTGCCTTTTGCATTTGCTGTTACCACCAGTAAATAGCATGTCACCAAATCAATGACTCGAAGAAGACTTGAAACTAGAGATTGAGACCATAAACTCATGTTTACAATGTTTACTGAGGGAATAAATCAAGAGAGAAGTAGAGTCATTTTCTCATAGACTTCTTTACAATCACACTTCTTTTTGCAACCAGAGGAGTCGCCCCCTGCTGGCTATTTGAATTATTTTGAACGATTTCTCTCTTACTCAGCCGTCTGTGTATAAAACACTGGTTTCTCCTCTGTCCTTTGCTCATTAGAGCATCTCATTGATTTGACTGGGCTGTGAGTCCAGCTGCTTGAATCAAACTTAAAGAAAGACAAAAGATGACTTTGTGCTTTATTTCAACAGAAATTGCAACCACAGCTGTATATTGCAAAATGCAGGTGTCACATAATTAAGTGAATGTATTACATTTTACATAATACTTACATAATGCAGTGTTATGACATGATATGCTGTTATACCACCTCTTAAGATTTCAATACATTTTCAATTTCTGTATGTCTTGAATGCATCTTAGATACATTTGGCTTTCTTTTTTTAAATATCTGATCATTATTTGACACAATAAGGCACAAATGGGGTACAAGTTGCCTGCCAGGCAAGCAGGGACGGCAATCTTACTCGTCTCGAGTAGATTTCAAATACGCTTTTTTCACCCAAAGCTGCAGAAAAATTTTCAACCTAAAAAAATATTTGCTATGCAAGACAACTGCTCTATTTTCAAATCAGTAAGGTTATCTCATGTAACAAAAAGCAAACTCAAAGTCTTGTCAAACTTTATTTGAGGCAATTTTTTCCGCAACCAATGAACAGAAGTGACCATATTTGGAATGCGGAGGAGTGACGTAGAGACGTTGGATACGGCTCTGGTAGCGGTAGCGACCTGTCAATCACAGTAAGCCCGCCCTAAAGTATACCCTGCTTTATGGTCTATTTGACTTTAAATGGACCATAATTTACTAAATGAACGTCATGCAAATCATCAAACTCATGTTGACAATGTTTACTGAGGTAATAAATCAAGTGAGAAGTAGAGTCATTTTCCTTTTGACTTCTATAACGTCGGACTTCCTTTTGCAGCAGGAGGTGTCGCCCCCTGCTGGCCAGTAGAGATAATGCAAGTGTAAAGACACTTCGGCATTGGCTTCACTCGACTCAACACTGATTGGTCTGGTCACTGGTGGTCCGGACAGACACGCAATATTCAAAACCTGACAAGATGAAATCTCATATGATGTTGTTATATCGTGTGATCCGGCAGCACGTGTTGGTAATGTTCTCTAGTAGCTGGTGCTACCTTTCTACAGCATTTTGTCAAACCCATATGCATATATTCCTGTAAGCATATTACAAATTCAGTAATTAGGAAAAAGAAGAAGCTCAGTCGCTGTGATTTTTCGCCTGCTCTGTCTGGCGTTTTAGCGACGTGTGCGGACAGTGTTATGTGTCCATAACATTGTCCGGTGAGCTCCAGTCTGCCCGCCATGTTGCTGGAACACAGAACAGAGCCAAACAATGCAGGCCTTAGTATCTGAGCTCGTGATGTGTGGTTGAACCTATTCCATAATCAATATACCCTGAGCACCAATAATGAGCTTCAGCAGGCACCAGGGAAAGCTGCTAATGAGAGCGAGAGTGGTGGACAGCGAGCTTTTCAAAGGCTTACAGCAGCAAAGTTTTGAACTTCAAACTAAGACATATGGGTCATCTAAACTCCTGCAACCACAAAACAGAATTGGGTAAATTGGAAAAACAAAGTTTTTTGTAAAGAACAGTGTAAGATTTAGTGGGAAGTATAGCGGTGAGGTTGCAGATTACATCTTCCTCGCCCCCTCCCTCGCCAAGCGTGTAGAGAACGTACGGTGGTGAAATGCAAAAGTCCCTATTTAAGACAGTTGTTGCTTTGTCCATTCTGGGCTACAGTAGAAACATGACATTGCAACATGGCTGACTCTGTGTTGGCGACCCGCTTCCTATGTAGATATCAATGGCATATTCTAAACTAACGAAAAAACAGGATTCTTATTTTCAGGTGATTATACACTAATGAAAATGTAGTTATGAATATTTTATTCCATTTCTGCCAATAGATCCCTCTGAATCCTACATCCTTGATGCTCAGAGTCCGACAGTGCTTGTTAGTCTGTACGAGTTGGTAGATTATTTTTATTCATTTACTGTGAAAATAATCGGCACAATTATCACAGTAAGTAAATCGGATTTTCGAATGATTCTGATCTCATGATCTTTGTTCACCTGAAACTCCTTCAGCTCAGAGGCCAGCAGGGCCGGAGCTCCGGTAATGAGGAAAAGAGCTCAGGTTCCAGCAACAGCAGCTCCTCCTCTGGCCAGGAGCAGAGCTTCGCCTTGCTGCTCCTCTGGTCCCCACTGAGAGTCGATGCTGACACCACGTTGCTGGAGACATAGGCTGTATTGCTGGGCCCGCCTGAGGGAATGGGAGATGGGAGAGCCAGAACCAGGACTACGCGGTCCCAGTCACATACGATTTAAACCATCCAACTCAAACTTCAGTCAATCCTTGCATCGTAGCTTCATCAGTAAGGTCTACTGTATAAAATGCCTTTTGAAGATCTTACAAAACCATCCCTGTACAGTGACCTCTTTCACTTTCCATCCTCACCTGATCAAAACGCTGATCGAGACAGGTTTCTGTGGATTGGACCTCTCTGAACCCAGAATGAGGTTGATGAAATAGTTAGGAGTGTATCAGAAGGTATTCCTCAAGTTGGTTAAAACCAATCCCTCAAATATATTACATGAGACCAAACATGCAATTTACATCTGTGTCGCTTTTTCTTCAGTGTGTATGGTCCTTTAGTGAATAAGGACAAACTCCATATGACTGTTTAGCACTTAGAAAAAAATGGGCTGCAAGTCCCCCAAGAATTAAAATAATTCTCTCCACAAAATGTATTCACTCGTAACTAACACATATGTAGGCCATGAAAATGAGACTGTTGATCTCCTGCGCTGCATGTCAGCGCCCAGGATACCGCCACACCAACCGTAGGAGAATAACTTATAATATATAATGCTGACACATAATCAATAATGTGGGATTGCTATTCTTTGTTTCATGGGCTATTTGGGATTTCGGGGTCATGCATAATATCATTGTAATAATTGTTAACATGAACAACTCTCTCCCAAATCCAAAAGCTCAAGTGCTAAAACTCAAATTTACTCAAAAGTGTGGAGCTTCTTTATTGATGAAAGGGAAAAAAAATGTTCCAGATGAAACAGAGCAGCCAGGGGAATGTTTTTTGTATATGGAAACATTTTCTTTTTCACAACTGAGAACGCTTCATTAGATTAAAGCTCATTTGGGTTCAAAACTAAACAAAGTCAGTCTCCCGTTCATTGACGATGGAGCAGCTCCAGACTTTATACTTGATCACAAGTTTGAGACTTCTGTGGTTTCTGGCTTTGTGAGAGAGTCGCTCAGATTCACAAACGTTGCTTGAACTTTCTAAGACCCCGGAGATAACTGGAATTCTTAATTTAGTTTGTTTAAACTGTGATCCACAGAGGTAGGTTCTACAATAGTCGAGTGCTTCTCCTACCAGTACAAACACATATATGTTCCAGAGGTAAGGCGACTCTATACGAGGTGCTCTCCTCAGCAGGCTGGCCAGTTCAGTGGAGAGCAGAGGCAGAGCCCTCAGTAATGAGAAAACGCGATGATTCATGTGTTGTCTGAACCTGATTATTTCCCTGCATCACCACGGATGCATCAGCTACATCCTAGAAATGATTGTTTCGAGTGATCAGATGAATTTGGATACTCTTAGTCTTTTTAATGAGAAAACATCCAACACGAAGTCCGTTCTGATCACAAAGAAAGATGACAATATGAGTACCAGAATTTAACAGTGTTTGTGATGAGGTCATGACGTACTGAATCATCGGTTGAAACATGGCATTACTGCTACTCCACGGTCCCCCCCCCCCCCCATCTCCTCTGCCTCCTCATCTGCTGTGAACTAATATTTAATTTAGGAAACGCTCTCATAAAACCGGGGCTTTTTGAGGGAAAACTGGAGAGGAATGGTAATGAGGCGGGGAGGATTTCGGTCTCAAAGCTAACTATTAACCATATCAGCCTGTGTCAGCAGTTTCCAGCTCCTTATCTTTGACTAGTTTTTTTTTCTGGAGCAACACTAAAAGCAATTAACTCCATCTGGAGGTTATCCACAGAGGAGGAGTCGCAAGGCAACGCAGTAGCAAAAACAACTTTGATGCGGCCGGTGTTGTCGGGCCGTGTTACATGAACTGCAAGCGTCAGCAAAACCTCGTGGAACCTCTTTCTTTTTTTTTTTTTTTTTTTTGGGTTTTTGGTTAGATGCCTGAGATAAGGTCTCCGGTTAACACAAGCTTAAAAGACTTTAACCTTTTTTTCTGAGACATGAAATACGTCAGTAAACATCCCACTTGTCACGATGGAAATGAAAGCATGTTGATGTTTGTCAGTACCATCTTAGCTTAGTGTGTGAGCACGCTAATTAGCAATCAACATGCTAGTTAGCATGATCAAACGGTAAAAATATGCTCAAAGTTTTTTTTTTTTTAATTTTATTTGTAAGGCAATAAAATACTTATTTAAGTTAAACAGGTACCAGTGGGAGCCACTCGACTTTGTGCATCATACTGTTGCCAAAGGAGATAATTCCACGGCTGTGCTTTGAAAACGCACCGTTGTAATCCAACATAGTGAGACACACGTGGACTGGTTGTGAAAAAAGAAAAACACACATAGTCTTCTGTTAGGCCCTGGTGACCCCTGAGGATGGAGTGAGACCTTTTACTAGATGGATAAACAATCTTTATCTCCACATAGGCTACATGGAATTTCACTCGGTGCTCTGGTGTCGTGTATTCCCCCAGAAATCTCCCCAGGGAGCAGCTTCTATGAGAGATGTGTTATCAAAAAATTTGTCGTCGAGCTACCAGCAGGTTTTTTTTTTGCCCTTTTTAGTTACTCTGAGCGATTGGCCGGCCAGTGGGACTTTTCACAGGGAAAAGCCATTTCAGATACATGTTTGTCAGCGTTTTCTGGGAGGCGCATATAAGCGCTTTACACTGGTGGGGAAGGGAGAACGGAGAAGATGGAGGTAAGAGAGGGGAGGGAGGGCAGAAAGTGGGAGGAAGAAAGAAAGACAGACAGACAGGTCGATTGAAAGGGAGAACATTCTGAGAGAGAGAGAGAGAGAGAGAGAGAGAGAGAGAGAGAGAGAGAGAGAACGAGAGAACGAGAGAATGAGAGAATGAGAGAATGAGAGCAGGCAAACAGAGATACAAACAATGAGGTGTCGTTTATCTCCTTTAATGACACCAGTGGGAGGTGATTACTGGGTAGGAAATAAAGCCCAGGTCTCCACTGCTGTCACCAGAGAGCCTCCTCCACGTCAAAAGGCTTCTGGAAATAAGTATCAGGAGGCGGGCCACTTACTTCCAGTGTGCTGCAGGAGCAAAGTCTATATCTTTTCATAAATATCACTTGAGTTGTACAGTACTTGTTTATTCTGTTTTTGATATAAGTTTGAATCTTCCTCTTTGAAAAGTGAAGCAAAAGCAGAAGTTCATTAAACTTGCATTCTTTTAAATAGCCAGCAGGGGGCTATTTTTGCAAAAAAATGTAATAAAAAAAGAAACTTTAAAATCGTAGTCCAAAGCTATAAAACCTATATAGAGCGTGACAGTTTGAAATGTAGGGCCACTGACCAAGAGCTGGTATCCGACAAACTGGGAGTGAGAAAGTGTTGCACAATTTACAAACAATGCCAAGTTCCAATGCAGGAAGTAGTGTGCCTTTTCACAGCAAAGTAGACGTCCACATCCCCTCACAGATCTACAATTAAAGTGCACGTTTTTACTCCAGTGATTGTGAGTTGGTCTCTTGGTGACCGACACTCAATACTGTGCCTGAATGCATCCAACAAACAGGACACAGGCTGCCGTGCAAAACCAAAAGTCAACGTTGACTTTACTCTTTTTAGACTCTTTTTTTAACGTTGTTTGCTTGTTATGTCACGGAACGTTAGGTCATGGTTTGTATTAATATAATAATGTAACATGACGTAAAAAAGTAACCACTTTAAATAATTAACAACCGCCCTTAGCAGACTTTCTATCTTTCCAACATTAAGTAGTTTTATTGCCTAAATCTCACCAATCGTTTACAACGTTAACCACGGGCCAGTGTGCATTTCTACAAGCTTGATACTAGGCTGATATTCAACAAATTTATAAACCATATTTTTGGTTGAGAAACATTTGCAGAGACGTACAATGCCAACATTTTTTCAGCCGACTGGGTGGCAAATCTCTCAGATGTGGCTATCTTAAAACTTGGGCAAATAAAAACAAACTATCCGCTATCAGAAAATGCATTTTGTTGTGAGCTCATTCTTCAAACAATATTACAATGCAGAATGTGTAACTGCATGGGAACCCTTCCACTAGACCACTGGTATTCAATTCTAATTCAACAAGGTCCAGTAAGAGCGAATGTCCTCATGCAAAGGTCCAGAACATCACAGTAATGTTTAACTTGCACTATGATTTAGTTCCATATATACTGAAGTAGCCTAACAGTTGTATTAGCGTCTGTATGTAGTCAACAACTGACAAATCAAATAAAGTTCAATTGAATAATATCTCAATATTCATTGTTAGATTTCAAATTTTTCAGTCCATTCAGGTGTGAAGTGTTTTCCACCAAAAAAGCCATAATATCCATGTTATTTTCATCTTATAAAAAGATACATTTGTGTGCAGGGATCTTATCTGTGGTTATTAAACCACTTGTTTCAGCTCTGTTCCTCTCTGTTGACATCAGTGAATTCATGTGGATTCTGATCATATTGGGCTCTTTGGTTTATTTTTCTGTGCCTTCATTTCGGATGTAAGTGGGTACATTTGTTCTTAAGATTTGTGTTTTGTCTCATAGTGGCGCTTCACATTGCTGCTTTTAATAATCACCACGGTCTCTAAACATATGAGACGCACTGGTTTTTAAATGCCCATGTGCAGACTGAAGATATAAAAGTCCGTCCAATTCTTAAAGGCTTTAGTCTCACTGTCCACTTTCCACTTTCTGGAGAACGTCATCTGAATGAACTTCTCTGACTCACGTTCTATTCCAACGGTTCGGTCTCTCTCCCCGTCTCTCCTGTGTGTGTTTATCTTAACTGGAGTTGCGACACGTATAGGAATACACATATTTGATTGGCTTAGTAGCATCACGTGATACGATTTACAACGCATCTAATTGGTCGGTGTGTTTCCTGCACCGCTGATCGAGTACAGTAAAGGCTAGGAAAGCTGCGTTGGTTAAAATAGAAGCGCTCCGTCAAAATCGAATAATTCTCAATTATCTGTCCGGTTAACAGCGTGCGAGTCCGGAACCGGCTGTACAGCACCTTTTTGTTCTTCATCCCGACGACGAGCTAAATCGTTCCCACTGGACTGCTTGATACTACGACGGGAGCACGACAGCGTGATAGTGATGCGTCTAGGTGAAGCAAGCGCGGAGGTGGAAGGCAAGTTGAATGAGGCGGAGAAGCACGTAGTTGGAGATAAAAACCAAGCGGGGAGGTCAAATGGCATAATGGTACACGGCCAACATTCCTCCCGTGGGGGTTTGGGGCGAGCCAACGTACGAGTCCCACCGTTTGCGAGATAAGAGGATTAGCAGAGTGAGAGAGGGTCTGCTGCATAACTTTAGCCGTGAACATTAAATTACAAGATGGGAATGTGACAGACAAACAGCGTGACGGGTTGTTCATAACACTCAGTATAGATCCAGTGGTCCACCAGGGAGATATGGATCCACTCGCAGTATTGTCAGCGGAACACAAGAGGACTGGGAGATGACTCAAATAATGCTATCTGAGTGGCATTTGAGTATCTTAGAGTAAAAAAAAAAATGGCAGTGGTTGATTGTATGCGTGGGATAGATTAATCTCTCTATGCGTTTGTTTTTAGACCACCCACGGGAGAAATAGCATTTGACATTCTCCATAGGAGTGCAAGCAGATTAGAGAAGGAGGGGAAGAAAAAAAAAACATAAAAAAACCTAATTGTTTCATGTGGGATTTCCCAAGCATGAGTTTTTAGACGTTGACAATCTTTTTCTATTTCGGGTTTTCGGAGGTGTTTGTGAGTTTGCACAGTCAAAGGCTGAAGGAATGCTGTGGTTGGGGACCGAGTGAAGGAATGTGAAAAGGGAGTGTTTCTTTTCAGACGGTAGAGGAGGCACAGCTGAGGCGACAGTTATAATTCTCAGGGTCTACGTGTAAATTATGTACAATTGCGCTCAAGTAAACAGCATGAGCTGATACGCCAAAGACAGACAGGAAGGCACAAGGAAGAAACACGTCTAGAGATGACGAGTGTTGTATAAGAATCTCCTTTCCCCCTGTCCCATCTGCTGAGTTAACCCGCCTCTCATTTCGGCTGGACTTTTGTCCAGCAGCAAAGTGTGAAATTCCCATCTCCCGTCTCGTCCGCGCTATGGAGCTGTCCTGAATAAATATACGCAGCACGGAACAAATATTTCAAGAAATATGTTGACCAATATCGTGTCACTTTTTCTTGCAACCCTGTCTCCAACAAAATGCATTTGTATTCTACAAATGTATCATTAACCGCTGCCAGGTGTGATATTCTGAGGCAGCAGGACTTTGACGTGACGGACCGGGGGGGGGGGGGGGGGCAGTGGTTAGCATTTTTGCCTCACATGGGTTCTGTGTGGAGTTTCTTTCTCTTTCAGCCATGTGCAAATGCCGGCTGGGATCGGCTCCGACCCCTGTGATCTTCCAATGATGGTTGGATGGATCAGAATTCCTCAAATGGGGAGATAAATAAAAACCTGTCTATATAATAGTATACAACAAATACGTTAAACTGTCCATATCTCCATATTTATCTCTTTAGAAGTATGTTACTTATATATAAGTACATTTTTATCATTACTCAGCTGTATATATCATACCTCCACAGTAAGTACACCACACAGTATTTTTACTTTGTACGTTCTGTACAAACTATATTATGGTAAAGGTTTTAACAGCAGTTTCTATTCTCAGGTTTGATTTTATTGTAGTTAATTGTTTATCATTTATGGCCTCTACTGTATTGTTTTCCTCAACATGTTCTCACTCCCAACTAGTCAGATACTGATGCTCGGTCAGTGGCCCACAAATAGGACAGTGGGTCAGTTTTCTATTCAAAATAAACTTCCAACGTGGGTATACAAAGTTTTTTTATGTTTACTTACGCCACAAAAGTACTTAGTTAGGTTGAGGAAAAGATAATGGTTTGGAGTAAAATAAGTCTGCCTTCTACATAACTTGTGTAGTAAAGTATGGAAATGATGTACACGAACAGTGGTCTCATGGGTGAATGTCCTGTGTTTGTTTGACCCGTCCATCCTCTGTTCCCACCCACTCTAAGCAAACTCGGTTTCTTTTTATACTACGTCAGTTGCTCCGAGAGTCTAACAATGACACGGATGGGTTTACATTGGAGTTAGTTGAACGCCTGGTGCGTCTCATACAGACGCTAAAGGTTGCCTCAGTGCGTTGGTATCAGACGCTGAGGGGCACTGACCAACATGACGAGCTGGGAGTGAGAGCGGGTCGGTTCCTTACCTACTATACCTCCTTGAGTGTTTCTTGGCTGATGTAACAGAGCAATATCCCAAGAGGAGAGGGTTAACAATCAATATCTGCTGGGGAAAAAAAGAGAAAAACATGATTTTTTCTCGCACCTTTGCTATGCCTTGACGTCCAAAATCAATACCCAATCAACAGGTTATTAAGTCCGGTGTGCCAGTGGCCTAGTTTCCACGAGAGGTTTAAAAGACACTGTCAGGTTGTTCGTATGCTTGGTATATTTGCACCGGAAGGGCAAATATGTCTTCTTAGCTTTTGGTTCTCTGATTGTTATGGGTCATAGATTCTCCAGAGAGCGATCCCAGACAAGCAAATGCATTCAATCATTAGATTTGGATCAACACAGCAATTTGGAAACATCTTGCAGAAGTTAATCTGGAATTCAACATATTTATTTAATAAAGTAAAAGCAATAAATGGAAAGGTAATATGTATCAGGAGATCACAGGTAGTTTGTGTTGCCTGTTCAAAAATATTACCACATTAAAAGCATCTTAACACCAGTTCCTGTCCAATAGCCTCTCACTAACTCTGTGTTCACGTCATGTGGGAATAACCATCAGGATGATTTGACAGAGTGACGCTGTGTTTGATTCTACTGATAAGTGTCTTCACACTTAACGCATATGGACTTATTAAATGAATATAGTTCATGTTTTCTGTCAAACTTCCCACTGTAGTATCAATCAGATAACAACTCAACCCAGCAGGTAGCTCCCTCTTTTTAAGACTTCTGAGGTAGCAACTCATTTATAAATCAGGTGTTCATTTGAATGACGCATTAAGTATGTGCCATTCACATCACTTGATGTATAGTTCACACTGAACATCGGGTTCAAATGTAGATGATCCTTCGCTAAGATTCCCCCCCTGGAACTCCGACTGGCCAATCATAGCGTAGCTCCGACGAGGGTTTGTCAACTATCTGGCTCTGCTCCATTGAAAGGTTTCAGGTTTTCTTCATTTTCAAGCTGGTTCCGTGGATTTTGGAGCTAGTCCTGGTTAAGCGTTGTTTAATAGTGATACTCATTACCCGGAGAGGTTGTAAGAAGATTTACGTTTCAAAAATGTTACATGTCTACGTTAAAAAAACCTGTGGAGCTAACTGAATGCATTCACACGCTGCTTTTGCTTTTTAATGATTGTGACAGTGAACAAAGTATAACCCGGCTTTACAGGAACAGTCTTGTGCTTTAGTTTCATTATCTTCAGTCTCCATCACCAGGTACGTTCACTTTTACACTGTGATCTGTAGCTTTAGGTTTTTTTCTTTATCATTTAACCTGTTTTCACCGTTGAGTCAGTTTGACATCCTGGATAACTAAAACAAGAAAACTAAAGCCAAAACAAGGTTTTTCAATGCACTTTGCTGCATCTCCTCAACTACAGTACATGCACAGTGACATCTATTACAGGCCATGGTTTGTATTATTTTTCTTGAAATGATTTATTATGTCTTTATTGCTTTTTCCAGCCCCATTCAGACTGTATTTATTTGTCCATTGGAGGTGACTTTAACATTACCCACGCTGATCAATTATTGTATTCCTGTCCTGAGCATGTGGGCAACTTTTCACTACACCATATTAATAATTACAGCCGCAATTACCTACTATTTCTCAGAGAAGTTACTGCTTCTCTTGTAATTAAATTCCCATCCAGAACAACATTCCTGTACATCAAAGTGGATCTCTTCAGTGTTTTCCACAGGAGGAGCTGCTTGTCCTTCACATTCTTTTTTTATCCTCTCAGTGTGAAACTGGATTTGGCGTGAAAATATAGGAGGGCAAAATGTAACACCAACACATATGACAACGGAAAAAATAAATAAAAGCCTGGTAAAAGCTTATTGAAAGGGCTGTTGGCAGCGTCAGGTGCTGGTATTATCCTGTGGATACAGATTAGGTTATTCCCATAGACTGTTTATAAGAAGTGAACGTAAGTGAACGTAGTCATCGTGAAGTGACCCGTTGGTTCGTGGATTTTTGTTTTGAAGACATCAGTCCGCCATTTTGGCCGTCACCATCTTGTTTTTTTTTGCAAACCATATTTGACCGTATGCGGCTCTGGTAGCGGCAGCGACCTGCCAATCACAGTAAGCCCCGCCCTAAAGCATACCCTGCTTTATGGTCTGTTTGACTCTAAATGGACCATAATCTACTAAAATGAACATCATGCTGTATTGAATAAGACTTGAAAGTGATTGAGATCGTAAACTCATGTTTACAATGTTTACTGAGGGAATAAATCAAGAGAGAAGTAGAGTCATTTTCTCATAGACTTCTATACAACCAGAGGAGTCGCCCCTGCTGGTCAGTAGAGAGAATGCACATTTTAAGATGCTTCCACATTGGCTTTACTCGGCAGAACTGAAGGTTACCGCCTGGTTATTCCCTGTGTACTTTCACTCTGTCTGTTCTCATCCTCCATCCATCCTTCTTTCCGTCTCCTTCACTCCATCTGGCCTCAGCACCTCTCCTCCTTTGTTCTCGCTGCGTCTCTGGCTCACCCCTGTGGCCGCGCCTTTGAGGGCAGCGTATCAAACACCTAAAAAGAGGACTTCTGGCTGTGGCTTCCCGTTTCAGCTTCTACGTATCTGCACCTTCATACTTGCCCTCTCTTATATGCAAAGCTTGTTATCTGTTTGTTGGAAGCAGCTATTCTCCCGAGGAGGTGATCCTGCTGCAAATCCATCCCTCTCTCCACAGTACAAGGGTCAAATAAATGCACATGCAAATCCCGGTGTGTGTACTCTAATGGTGCCAGCAGACGCTCAGGATGCCGTCCTCTCTCGTTCTGCCTGTCGGCTGTTTTCAGTCTTTCCCCTCTTTGCATCCACACACGTTCGTATGTCTTTCTGTCGCTTGCTCTCATGCTGTCGTTCCCAATTTCCGTCTTTGTTTGCCTCTGCTAGCTTTGTCTGTCTGTCCCCCCCCCGCCCCGGTGTGAACACGCGTATCCAAGAAGCAGAGGGAACCAGGAGAGGCGAAGGGGTAATTCGCCGTCGCCGTAGGTGGGTTGCTTGCATCTGGCTCACTTTCTGTGGGTGTCTTCGCCTCTCTCTCTCTCTCTCTGTCTACCTCCATCAATTCACTTTTTCAATTAGATTCAAACTGGGTTATCGGCACAGCGTGTTTTCTCGCTTTCTTTCATTGCCAGTCTCTCTCAATCTACTCTTTTCCAGGTTTTTTTTTTATCAGTTTGTCACTCGAAGCAAAGACCCACACTTTCTGGCCCCGACAGCGAAGGTATTTCACACCAGGGCAAAAGTGTTAGAGGCCCCTGCCCTTTAGCTATGCCCCTCAAATTACCCACTCACTCAGTCATTCACAACACTACAGGTTCCCCTAAAAGAGCGTTGCAACATCCTTCAGCTCGTTGTACGGGTTTTATGTCCCATAACTGTTGTTATTCAGTCTCTCTGCTCCAGTCAACTTTGTTTCCAGCAGCAGCAGGCAGCTGTCTTGGCAGGGAAAAAAAAAAAAGAAGTATCTGATAAACCCTCTAAACACTACCTGCCCAGCACCAGTTGTCCTTTTTGCAAAACATGTAGATGATATTAGAAGTGTGTCATAAAGTCTACAGGACAATATTGAAAGACTGTATGCAAAGAATACTAACATGACATATGTTTGAGAAGAAGGAAGGATGGAAAGAGAGATCCTGGAGCTGATGGCATTTCTGTCCAATGAACAGACTATCAAAACGCACACAGACCCTGGATGTATTATTGATGAGCCCTCGGTGCAGCTCTACTTCTTCGTCCTCTCATGTTGGACTGAGGATGCTGCAGAGACTCACTATCGCCTCCCCAATGTACAAGTGGTGTCACAAGAACAGTATGACCGCTATGGGCATAGTATGGGCTGGCTGCTTAGCATGCTCATTTCACTCTCTGCAGCACAACACATCACGTCAACGCTATGAATTTTTAGTCTACAATTGTAATAAAGAATAACTTTTATTCCCTTTATTGGTTTCAGTAATTATCTTTTCACCATTAATATCCTTTTCCTCCACAGCAGCTCCAGCCCCTGCCAATTTCATTATTGAGTGTTTCAATAAAGCCTCTGGTTCACTTTGAAAACACGTCTCTGTCTTGTGTCAGAAAACGAATCTGTGTGCCTAATGCACCTTGAGGCAGTATCTGTTGGGGGTGTAACTCCCCACGTGGAGTGTTCGGTTTTGTCCCAACCTCCCCTTATTGCCCTCGCCACATTCACAATAAAAGCATCCCTCATATCTACATTTAATTTGAAACAGCAAAGTTATTGATGAGGGGGAAAAAAATAAATAAAAGAACAGAAGGCAATTTAAAAAGACGAAGAACTTAAGCTAAGCCACACCAACTAAAGCTAATCTCCGGGCTCCGCCTCCGCGCTGAACGCATGGTATCGATTCTCTCGTCTCATTTGTCGGTGAGGAAGCTTTCAGCGCTTCACGGTAAAAAAGAAACAAGCAGCAAACTTGAGAAGCCGCAGCTGAATTTGACTCATCGTTGTTGCAATTACGTGACCAAGTGGCTAACTTGACAAAGTCTTTGGAAAAAACACATTATGCTGATACTGAATCGCAGATTGTCTTTCTCTCTCTCTATCCGTCTCATATTCTTTCACCTTCCATCTCACTATCCCGTCCTCTGTCGAGGGATCGCCGTCTTGTTGCGGGGCAGACCGCACCAGTGATCAATTTCTAATAGCGTGGGCAGGAGCTGTGTGTGTGTGTGTGTGTGTGTGTAAGATTAATGGGGAATGGAAGGGTCTCCCTTTACAATACGAGTATGGATTAAGCGAGTTCATCCAGCTGATCTCTCTCCCTCTCTAACACGCACACAAAGCATGTTGTTAATCCCTGTCCACTGCTGATACAAGTCATTAACATCCTGTGAGGAGTCAGCCACTCAGTCCACTCTAATTAATCCCAGGCTACTTCTTCTCTCTTCTGCCCTCACTCTCAGTCCCAACCTCTTCAGCTCTTTTCTATTCCCACATTCCTCATTTTGCCTCTTCCTGTACTTGTACTGTTATTAACCTTTCAGGCAGGTAGTTCTATTTTTAGATTGCAAACAACTATAACTCCCTCACAAACTCAGACTGCAGATTTCCCACAAGAGGGAACTTTTTCGATCATTGTCGGACAAGTTGTTCATGCAGAAGCAATGTCAGGAATGTATTTGTAAAGAGTTTTGACGGTGGTGTCCTTTTTAATAGCCTATTGTCACATTTAACACCAAAGAGTATATCATTTATTTTTATTGAAAAATCCCCCAAAACATCCACCATCCTGGTCCTGGGAAGGGTCGGACCGGGAACAACAATGTCAATGCTGTTGTAGCGACCAGTCAATAACAAGGTAGCCCCGCCTTAAAGCATACCATGCTTTATGGTCTATTTGACTCTAAATGGAGCACCATGTACTAAATGAACATCATGCTGTATTGAAGAAGACTTGGAACTAGAGTTGAGACCATAAACTCATGTTTACAATGTTTACTGAGGTAATACATCAAGTGACTTCAGGCAAATGTTAGTGGCTTTGTCCTGCTCATTATTTGCTTTGGGAAAGTTGAGACTCCAGAACAAACAGCTTCAATAGTATGTTTTTTTATTTATAATTGGCTACTTTACACTAAAGTTAGTTTTGCACAGCCATTAAGGGCACTTTAATTCGCATTTTAAAGCAAATCAGCTGGAAACACTGTTATGTTGGCTGTAGTCAACCAGGCGGCAACCACCGGTTCTGCCGACTGAAGCCAATGCAGAAAAGTCTCTCTACTGACCAGCAGGGGGCGACTCCTCTGGTTGCAAAAATAAGTCAGACTGTATAGAAGTCTATGAGAAAATGACTCTACTTCTCTTTTGATTTATTACCTCAGTAAACATTGTAAGCATGAGTTTATGGTCTCAATCTCAGGTTTCAAGTCTTCTTCAATACAGCATGATGTTCATTTAGTAAATTATGCTTTCGAGCGGGCTTACTGTGATTGACAGGTTGCTGCCGCTACCCAACGTCACTCCTCCGCATTCCAAATATGGTAACTTCTGTTCACTGGTTTCAAAAAGCCATGATGACGACGGCCAAATCGCAGAACTTGAGGCTTCAAAGTGGCCGTGCACAAACCAATGACTCCGTCCACTTCTTATATACAGTCTATGTGGCTAACTCAGAGGTAAAGTTATCAAATTAGCTAATGCTATCTAACTACAGCTGATAAAATCTATAGCAACAGTCATCGTTTCAGCCCACAAAGTTCATGGTTGTCGGCTAGATTTGAGAAGTCTGCATACATCATGTTATTTTCTGACCAGCTATAAGCTTTTTTCAAGGACTAAAAGTGAAAAGATGTAGATATTGTGATGTTAACTATACTTCTTCAGGTCAAAACTGCCGCCGTAACTTTCCTTACTGATGGGTGGCAGTTAGATCAGAGAGCCATTTAAGCAAGCGCTCACTGAGATGTCAATGTTCATATCTGGTTATTAAAAATAAACATTTTGCCAATTAAGGGAGATCCGACCTGGTTTCCTCCTGATTACGATTCACCTCACCTGCCCAGTCAACCCAGCTTCCTGATCAACTCATCAGTCAACAGTATATCTACCCAGTTCTTCATCCACTCTTCGACAGATCGTTGTTACAACCTCAGTGGTATTTTGCTCGTTCTCGGCCGCTCTGTTTAGATTCTATTTCAAGTGTTTTTTCATTGTATTGACCTCGTCTTCCTGTGCCTGCAGTTTGGATCATCCTCCCGGTTCCCCAGTCTGCCTGCCCTGCCTGCCCTGTCTGATTTCCACCCTCGCCCTCTCGTCCTTGGATTCCCCCGCTGTTCTCTGACAGTTTTCCCTTTGTGTCCTACCAGAAATAAAAGCCTTACACTCTCGTGCTCCCTGGTCTGTGTCTGTGTCCGGCAAACACTTTCGCTGTAAAAGAAAAGCTTTTTGACCCGCAAGTCACATGAAACTTTGTTCAAAAGACTCTAGACTTGTCTCCGACTTGGTTCAAAAGAGCCCTGTTTGACACCTGAGCAATAGTAGAGAAGGGTGCACACGAAGACGCGGCTGCGTAGCAGCTTGCTTCACAGTGGCATACATGGCAAACACGGTTACATAACATCACCAGAACTCCACAGCATCCTGACTTCAGCTCACACACCAGAGGAACATTTAGCTCATTTTTAAAATGGGTTGGGGAATGTAAACATGCCCGAGTGGCCATGGAGGCAAATGAAGAGTTCAGGAGTCCAGAGTAATTGCTTCACAACTAATGTTGGAAGTGGTCTCACTCCACAGTTCTCTGGGTACTATACTAGACCGAACCACAGACTGAAAACCGCCCGAGTCCAAGGGTGCCTCCTCACGCTGACCAGTCACCAAACACTGGGGCAATGAGCGCTCTTTTTTGAACAGGAAATGCGTGAGTGGGTCTGGGGACTGAACACAAAAGAGAAGACTTACTTTGTCTGGTTGCAGGGCATGTGTACCGAGTGTGACCTAGGGCATTACACTGATAGCACCGTGTATCTGGCCTAGAACTGGAGAAAGGCTTTTTACTGGCATTGGATTTACTGGGAGAGAATTGTCTGCTACTGTATGGAGGCCTAACCTGCGCTTGACCACCCCTTTCACCCCCATTGGACTTACTGCGTCCGGTGAAGTGGCTGTCACGGCCAAAGGTGGTTCTTCTGTTCCCGGCTCTGGCTGACAGGAAAACCTCTGCAAGGCGGGAAGCCTCTTTTGCCGTCTCGGGGTCACGTTCCCGGATCCAAACCTCCAGCTCTGGCTCAACCATCCTCAGAAATTGTTCTAGAATCAAGAACTCAGAAATCTCTTGTACAGTGGAGCTCTCTGGTTTTACCCATTTGGTAAACATGTCCTTCAACCGCACATACAGTTCACGCGGTGTTTCACCACGATTAATGTCCAGTGCACGGAACCTTCGTCTGTATGTCTCAGCTGTGATCTCATATTTAGCTAAAATAGCTTCTTTGACCTTTTCATACTCTTCAGACTCTGATAATTCCATAAGCACATAGGCACTGCATGCTTTACCTGTGAGCAAAGGAACTAGATGAATAGCCCACTCTTCTTTTGGCCAATGGCAGACATTAGCCATTCTTTCAAACGTTGTGAGGTAATGTTCAATGTCATCATCTGCAGAGAGAGGTATAAACTTAGGGTCTCTGTGGATGTGTGGGGCCCGCTGTAGAGGTTGTAGTGGCTCATTCTGCTGGCTGGCCATCATCCTCGGACCTCCCTCCTCTACGTCATCATCAATGCTTAGATTATCCACTCTGCTGTCATATTCACCCCTCATTTCAGTCACCTGGGCTTGAATTCGATGAACGTCGTGCTCCATACTTCACCATCTCTGGTCTTGGCGTGTGGTCTCTTTTTCAATCAGTTCATCTCTTGCTGCTTGGGAGCGAACCAGCGACTGTACCAGGTTTGTCAACTCCTCCATGTTGTCAGGCGTCCTGGCTGCTGCAGTCGCTTGCTGAACTGCTGGTCCCCCCTTCTCTGGGCTCTCCTGGTGCTCGCTCTTCTTTTTCCTTCTCGTCCTTGGTCCCATCAATATATCGACAGGCCTTTACCACTGCCGCCACTTGTAAACATGCCCGAGTGGCCATGGAGGCAAATGAAGAGTTCAGGAGTCCAGAGTAGTTTCAGAAGATGCTTCTTTTATTTTTAAAAGGTCGACCATCGCACCAACATTGACACCAGTATCTAGTTGCCTTCACTACTCCCCACACAAACTAAATGAGGCCCTTATATACACACCTGGTCCAGCTAATTGGACCAGCCCTGCCATCTACGGGTAAGTATATTGCTAAACATACATGTATAATAAATATTTACCAGATTTTACCCACACCACAAGTATCTATAATAATGAACAACTAATTAGAATTCCTATAAATAAAGTAAATAATAAACACCATCATTTATCTAACTAAACACAGCAACACCTATTTTCACTTCCCCCTACCTGCTTCCTGTAGTTGGTATTTCCCGGAACTATAAATGGGTGCTTGAGCCCCCGGGGAAGTATTTTGCCCGAACACCCTGGGAAGAGGAAACAGGCAGAGGTAAGTTGTTGCAATATATACACGATAATGTTCTGCCACATAGACATTTACTACAGTCAAGTCTAATCACTTTGTCACTGACTGCAGTTGTCTGTTTGTTGGCAGGGAGAACAACAGGACCAGCTTTGTGTCCTAGCTGTGCACATGGCTCCCAGCATCCACAGTCCCACAATAAATACATACAATAAACATGTGTGTTCCTTGACTCTATCACACCCTGTCTCGCACACTATCCGTGGTCTAAGTAACGGCGGTGCGTCGTTACAGGGAATATGATAATTTATGACTTCATGGCACGAAATGACCCGTGCGTATCAGTGGGGAATTCAAGGGCCGTTGAGCAGCACTAAGAGGACGCACTATGTAGACTACTTGGCAGATGCTGAGACGTCTTACTGTTATAACTTGGCTTTCTGGCTCAGACGGCGTCGCAAGCGCTAGGTGACACCTTTTGTGTCATGAAAGCTTTTTTGCGTCGAATTTTGCCCGAAAAAGGTTTGCAAGTGTTTAACGTTGTGAAGGAGGTCGCAGTTAGCATTGCAACACATGGTTGACGTTGTGAAATGGTGATGTTTTAGGTAACAAAATGTCTTGGCTAGGGATGTAAAAAACATCATGGTATGGCATAAACTTAAAAACGACAAGCTTTGCAGTTATCAAAGTAGGTGAAATACTCTTAAAGTTGAGACAAATACATAACTTGAGGTTTAATGACCCGATACATAGAATTAAAGGGATTTTATATTTCTCAACAAATGATATTCTTACTTTCGTATTGGCAGAAATCAATCATAACACTCGGATATACTTTTCAAGAGTCAGTGGGTACATTGCGTACTGTATGTGTGTGCGTATACACAGTCCTATGATGTACAGTACACTTTTACGGAGCAGTAAGCCCAACGTTTATTGATCTCATTTTCTAAAAAAAGCACAGCTGACCTTTCTTTCATCCGTTTAAGGTCACTAACACTTTGACATCACTGCGGAGGTTTGTCTATCGATCGTGTGTTGAGCCGAGGCATCTGTATCGTATACATTAGGAGAGAATGCAGTAATGTGCGTCATACAGAGAAGATTTAGATGAAGCTGAATGCTTTTTCTCAGACAGATTGTTCCATTAGTCCAGGAGCAAGAGGGGGAAAAAAGCGCCATTAGATTTGTTCATTTGCCTCTCGCTGTGCTCTTGTCTCCAACAAATAATTAGAGCGGAGCTCAGTTGCATCCAAAGTAATTTAAACATAGCTGGAAATTGTGTGTGTGTGTGTGTGTGAGAGAAAGGTTGCAACCCGTGCTATTATTGTGACAGAAGACTTCAAATTGTCACTCCATATGTCACTTACGCACAACAGATGGGATGAGGTTTAGTAATTTAGTAATTTGTTGTGATTTAACGAGCATGAATACTGTTTTTGCATTCGAGCTGGTGCATTGGTTGCATTGGTGAGAGTAATCCAAAAAGGCTAGTGTTGTTATTAAGTAAGGAACATTTTCGATCACACCAGTTCTTGTAATCCGGCCTAAACAATAGATAATGTACCAATGTTCCATTCCACGACTGTATAACTAAACCAAACCAACTTTCTCATACAAATTGCAATGTGTGCAGAAACGCAACATGATATAGAGAATCTCATGCTTTCTAAGAAAATGAACTTCCATGCATTTATAATATATCGCCATGATCAATTTGTTAGTTGCTTGAGTCATTTATTTCCTTGCAGCAAAAGAAAAACAGCGTTTGTTTTTAGAAGAGAAACTTCATCCTGACTTTCTTCCTAAAAAACTCGATACGATGTTTAAAATACAGATTGTTTTCTCCGAACAAAAAACCAGGTATTTATTAGTCGGACTCGTTGGATCACGTTATAACTTCCTGTAAGGCAGTCGTTGTTCTTTCATGGTAGTGACAAACCATGATGTTTATGTTAAAGAAGTAGTTTTGGGTGCCCAAACCTAACCAATCATTTCAAAAGGTTAACATGTCATTGTGCGTTTCTGCAGGAGGATAAGAGGCTGATATAAAACTTATTCATGAAACAGATTTTTGGTTCAGAGATGTCAACATTTAATGTATTACTACTTAATTGTAACTGCATAAAAATAGCTTGTAATCACCGGTGGAAATCTATATTTACCAAATAGAGATCACCTGTGTGCAGTTTACATTTTTAACATTAATATGTAACCTTTTTTATGTGTCAACTATTGACATTGTTATTATCTTCTGCTTCTTTACAGTGTAATTATTCTGTAAGAGTACGACTGAACTCAGAAAGAAAGATTTCTGAGTCGTTACTCAATAAATAAGAAATCATGATTTTACTTAAATCTTCAGGATATGGCAAAGTTTGAATTGGAGATTCATTGCGTGTAATTACGATAATTTGATTATTTCTAATTTCGGTTTCAATGTATCACAGAGTACTAGGCTTCAAAGACTAGTAAAACTATTGGACAAACAATTAGCGTTAGAGGAGAATGTTAAGGGATGACTGCTGCTTTATTAAAAGTCATGTCTTATACTTGTAAAAATATGATTTTAGAGACAAGACAGTGGGGTTAAGTCACCTCTATTGCTGGTGTTTTCCTCAACAGTGCTGACTGCAACAAACATCATCAGCTATTAAAGTCTTTTGCCGACATTGATTTTTTACATACATTTTGTCAGTCACAGAGCAATGGCATTGTCTCGACTCGAGTTTAAAGCATGAACAAGCACTCCTCGAAAACACTACAAGCTGCCTTTGAAGGCAGCTGTATTCCAAATGTCATCGCATGAAAGCTGAAAATCCCACACATGGAGGGAATATACTCTGGTAACAGGCCCGAACACACACCAGGTGAACGTGCAGTTGGATGCCGACTCAGCCTTTGACCCAGCTCTTTGTTTGGTTTCCAGATGGCTGCTGACTCGTGCCCATCAGACGCCGCTTCCCTTCCCTCTGCTTGCAAAACTCTTGTTTCCATTGACAAAAAAAAGTCTCCCGCTGACTTTTTTTCTGTAAAAACGGCGGTTATCTCTAGAATGCAGAGTGGCATTGGATTTTTTTCTTTTTCTGCCATGAGCGTAAATCCCAGCTGCTTGTTGATCTCAGTCGCACTGAAAAAAAAAACCCTTCATCCAAACTTATGAAGTTGGGAAAATGCTCGTCTGGCTAGCAGCTGCTTAAACTTCTCCCCTGGACCCCCCTCTTGGCTCAGCTAAGCCTGTTTGGGGGGAAATTAGGAAAATGTAAAATAATAAATAAAACACG
Organism: Anarrhichthys ocellatus; assembly: GCF_004355925.1. NCBI lineage: Eukaryota > Metazoa > Chordata > Actinopteri > Perciformes > Anarhichadidae > Anarrhichthys > Anarrhichthys ocellatus. The sequence goes on along the minus strand of NW_022280155.1, from coordinate 579,865 downwards.
CATCAAGCCACAGTCGGCTGCCAGAAGAAGTGATGGGATAATTTAATATGGAAATGAGAATACTGTTGTCCAAGGAACAGCACCAAAGGGACCTGCAGTAATTGAATGTCACTCACAGAGGCTGGGGTGGTTGGTCTACAGTTTGTACACAGCGCCTAACTGCGTCACATCTTTCTGAAAGAAAGTACTAGAAGGGAAAGCTTGTAACTTTGTGCTGAGTCATGTCCGGTTAGGATACGTCTCCTGATGTCCTCTCGCTTTGTCACCAGTTGCTGCGTCACACCAGCTGGTGTGCCAGACAGTTAACAACCCCTATCCCCCCCGTCAGTTTTTTTTTCTGTTGTGGCCCATTAACTACAGTCTATGCCAAGTTTGTCAATGCCACTTTGAAATCACAAACAGCGTTGCTGCTGCGAAACCAGCTATTAATGAACTGCTGTCATGGCCGACATAATGGAGATTACTCAAAGGAAAAAGGCACGTTGATACGGGCAACAAGTTCTCTCCAACCGAATACTGATGCTCGGTCAGCGGCCCTCTGCTTCTTGTACCAACACACCGTTTAGCGTCTGTGTGAGACACACTGGGCTTTCAACTAGCTTCATCCTTCATTACTAGATGCCAGTGGTGGGCCGTCAGGGCCAGCAAGGCCTTCTCTGCTGGCCTAGACAGAATCACAAAGTTATAGCTATTTTATAATTTAATAATTTTTCATAAATACACTACATGTATTATAATTTTTTTCCCATTATCTTATTTTCTCATTGCACAGCTCCTGTCTTCCTCAGTTGCTCTGCTTCCAGTGCAACTTGTTTTAAGTAGAGCTTTTATCCAATCAGATTTCACCTCTGTGTCTCTAGGTAAGAAAAGAGGCCCCAGGCCTGCAGACTCACAAGTGAATCCATGTGCAGTTTAAGTGAATGGGGACGATATTGTTGATTGTCATAGTGTTCAACCAATCAGATCTTTAGTTTGACATATTGGGCGTATTCTTTGACGTGTCAGAGCCTGCTAGCTGGCCTACAAGTACATGATTGGTCAGTGGGCTAGCCTGACATGTTGGGCGGTGACAATCTCAATATCTGCTGCCTCTGTGGAGCGGACATTTTCAACAACCGTGGGATTAAACTCCTTGTTAACAAAGAAAGGAGGATGGACTTTGTCTTTAAATAGTGAACAGCAGCTTTGGTAAGTGAACTGCTTTTGTTTTTACATCTGCAGTAGCTTTAATATGCTTGTTTATATATTATTATTTATACAACTTGTTTTTATGAATATGGATTTTTTTTAGGTTTTATATCTGATAGGAACCATTGTTACATCCTATGTTGCACTGGGGATACACTTAGTCGGTGCACAGCAACAAGAAGACACGTGAACCGGCAGAAGTCTATATACTCCGCACAAAGTGTTAAAGTTAAAGTGTTAAAGCTAATTAAAGTGTTAAAGTTAAGTTTGAGTTAAAGTGTTTAAATGATCAACTTTTGAAGATTCATGTGTTTTCAAGTGGACTCATTTTCCCTCTTGGTGTTGACAGACGAATAAATCCGTCAGTAACAAGAACTAAGGTTTCGTGTATTTCCTGGAGGGAGTGATAGGAGAGTTACTACTGTGTTCATTTGTCTATGGTGTCGTTTTTATGATACAGTTAATATTGTTCCCTCTGATGTGAATGATATTTGAATGGTCCGTGCTCTTCAGTGTGTGGTGGAATACGTATGATAGCTCCGCAGTTTTTTTTAATGCATTGTCTGTTCATTACGCAGCTCGTATTCATGTATCTGCACTCTGCAGTTAGTGTATTTACAGGTGTTGAGCTTAATTTTTACACGAAACAAATAATAACCATAGCTGTGGCATCATAATGAGGTTATTAGGATTCAGCTGCAGGACGGCAGTGAAGGCCCAGGTATAAAATGTACGGCCCGCCACTGCCTCCACGTATTTACCTTCAATCCTCGCGGAGCTCTCAGATATGGTGAAGATGGAGAAGAAACCGAAGAGGTCACATGTTTAATATCTTTGATTTAGAGTGTTTTTACAGAGAGTTTAAAATATATTGTAAAGATAAAACAATTGAGGGAGTGTGAGGACTGTTGGCGAAATGACAAAAAAGAACAAAAAGTATGATTTGGGAAATCGCAAGTGGTTAAAAATATGGCTACTTTATTAATCCGTGGCTGTGTCCAAAGCAATCAGCTAAAGATTAGCCCTGGTATCTGAATAAAAACCATAAAACAGAATAAAAGTCTCGACCTTTTTCTGTTTCCTGTTGTCTGTCGTGACCAACAACTTTTGGTGATTTTCTGAAAATTTCATTGCAAGTTTTGAGTTAGTCAGGATCCCTGTCTGGCCCGTTCTCTCCTCATGTGTTCTGTCATTTGCCTGTTTGTTATTGTTTGCCATGTGTTCTGTGTTTTTCCTCTGCCTGCCTCCAGACACCTCCCATGGCCACACCCCTGATTGGTGCACAGCTGTGGACAATCCAGCTGATTACCACATGTAGGTTGACACACCGGGTCCTGATCCCACTAATCACATCCTGGCAGTATATCAACCCTGTTCCTGCAGTCCTAGGTTGTCAGTCCGTACAGTCTATGATCCCCAGTTCTGACCTCTCCTCTCTGCCACTTGTCTAGTTCCTACTAGTGTGCCAGCTGCCAGGTTGTGTTGTTTGGTTACCAACCTGAGCCCACGGAGTTCCTCGGAGATCCTATGTCCAGCCGTCCTGTGTTGTTCAGTGGAGATCACCAAGTTGACGTAAACCTTTCATCCTGTGTCGGACCAAGGGAACCACACAGTCGATCCTGCCATCTGTCCGGTGTCAGTCCACGGGGCCACACCGCCGACAGAAATCTCGACCGGTCCTCCGCCGTGCGGGTCGGTCCAAACCCACACAATCCATTGTGGAGCGCTGGAACACGCACACCTCCCAGCTTGGATGAGCCTACCCGAACTAGTCTCCTGTCCAAAATAAAGTCTGTTCTGTACCCGATTCCTGTCTTGTGGTTGCTATTGGGTCCTGTCCTGAACTCCCATGACAGAATGGACTGACCAGTTATGGATCCAGCTACCACAGGAGCAGCTAATGCAGACGTCGTCCAAGCTACGCTGATCAGTCATAGCACCCTGCTGGAGGAACACCAGCAGATGCTCTAAGAACTGATCAGTTCACAGATCAGTTCTCGGACCTCAAGTTTCCCAGATTGGCTGCATCGTGCAGGAACTCACTCGAACGGCCAATCCCCCACCAGCTCCAACACCCGGACGATCCTCTCCAGTCCCCGTCCAGTCGGTCCGGGAATCCACTGCGCCAGCTTCTGATCCCTATGACAAAATGCTGGGGAGGTGCCCGGCTTCCTGTTTCAATGACAACAGGTATTTGACCATCAGCCTCAGACCTTTGCCTCAGACAGGTCCTAAGTTTCCTACGTGGTCGGATTATTGCGGGGAAGAGCTCTGGACTGGTCCGCACGTACGTTGAGGATTGATTGGCCTAATACCGTGCCTTATGTGAACTTTGTGGAGGACCTGAGGAGGGTTTTTGACCACCCAGTGGACACCAATGATGTGGCTCAGCGCCTTCTCCGACTGAGGCAGGCCCAATCAAGTGTGAATCTGAATACATAAAGGATGAACTGGCCACCCGTGATGAACCCGATTCATTGGATGAGCTATTCAAGCTCACAATCAGGCTGGATAAGCGGATTCGTGAGAGGCGGCGTGAGAGGAACTACAGATCCCAAGGGGCATTGCCCGCAACGTCATCCTCTTCAAGCTTCCGCTCCTGTCCTCCGGCGTCAACCTATCAGGTCGAACGGACGCGTCCTCAAGCTCCAAGTCCGTTCCCTTCTTTCACCTCGGAGGTGGAGCCAATTTAGCTAGGCCGCACTCACCTTTCACCGCAGGAGAGAGATAGGTGGATCAGAGCGGGCGAGTGCCTGTACTGTGGCTGCCCGAGACATTCGATTCCCTCCTGTCCAGTTTGGCCAAAAGGGGGCGCGGACTGGCGAGTGGACCTGAGCACTCTCTCAACTCCCTACCAAGACGATTCTTGCCTGCGTCTCTCTCTCTCTCTCTGCACTCCTGTCCGCTCTCTCTCTCTGACGGCATTGGTGGACTCTGGAGCGGAGCAACATTTTGTGGACACAGAATTAGTGGCCAGAGCCCAGATTCCCTTAGATGCACTATTGCCCACTAATGGTCAACGCCCTGGACGGCAGCTCTCTGGCCAGAATCACCCACCGGACCCAGCCGCTCCGGCTCATCCTGTCCAGAAATCACAGAGAGAGACTTCAGTTTTATGTTTCCTTCTCCTAAAACCACCTCAGTGTTGGACCACGGTTGGCTTACCACTCATGACCCTCAGATTGACTGGACGGTGGAGAGGATTTCCGCATCAAGCCCATATTGTCATGCACTGCCCCCTGGAGGTTCCCCCGGGGGTTTACCGGTTGCTCCGCCAGATCTCGCCTCCATATCCACTGCCTACCATGACATCGGGTAGGTGTTAAGCAACGCTCGTGCTCTCTCCTTACCACCTCACCGATCCTACGACTACGCTATTGACCTCCAGCCAGGCACTTCGTTCCCATCCAGTCGTTTATATAACCTGTCCAGACCAGGGAAGGCATCCATGGAGGAGTACATCTCAGAATCGCTAAAGACCGGAATCATTTGTCCATCCTCGTCACCACTCAGAGCCGGATTCTTCTTCGTCGCCAAAAAGGATAAAAACCTCCGGCCCTGCATCGACTATCAGGGCCTGAACAGCATCACCAACCGGAACAAGTACCCCTCTGCCTCTGATTAACTCGCCGTTTGAACCTCTCTCAGCAGCCACGATCTTCACTAAGCTCGACCTTCGCAATGCATATCACCTGGTGCGGATCCGAGCAGGAGACCAGTGGAAAACGGCGTTCAACACTCCCCTCGGTCACTTTGAATACTTGGTCACGCCTTTTGGACTCACCAATGCCCCCGCTGTGTTCCAGGCGTTGGTAAATGATATACTCCAGGACTTCTGAACCGTTTTGTGTTTGTTTATTTACATGACATCCTCATCTACTCAGCGAACCTTCAGGAGCACCAGCGTCACGTTCAGATGGTCCTCCAGCACCTACTGGACAACAAACTGTTTGTTAAGGCTGAAAAATGTGAGTTCCATGTAACCTCAGTTCAGTTCCTGGGATTCATTATCGAGAGGGGTCAAGTAGCTTTAATATGCTTGTTTATATATTATTATTTATACAACTTGTTTTTATGAAGATGGATTTTTGTTCGGTTTTATATGTGATAGGAACTAATGTTACGTCCAATGTTGCGCTGGGGACATATTTAGCTGGTGCCAGTGTTGCCAACTTGGTGACTTTCTCGCTAAATCTGGCGACTTTCCAAACCCTCATGGCGACTTTTTTTGTCAAAAGCTACTAGTGACAAATCTAGTGACTTTTTCTGGTGTTATTGGAGACTTTTCTGGTGTTTGGACTCTGAGGTTAAAGCACGTACGTTCTGCACTGTCGTGAACGAGCAGCGGGTGCTGCTGTGAGCCGCCCCAAAGCACTCACAGGCGGCTACTCTCACAGCAGCCTCCCGCAGCAGTCCCAGCTGCAGTCAGAGAAGAGAGGAGATGCGTCCTCTGCGTATTCATGTATCTGCACTCTGCAGTTAGTGTATTTATAGCAATTGAGCTTAATTTTTACACAAAACAAATAACCATAGCTGTGTTTCAGCTGCAGGACAGCAGTGAAGGCCCAGGTATAAAATGCACGGTCCGCCACTGCTAGACGCTCAAAGCAACTGACCTAGAATAAAGAGCGAGAATGGCCGCATAGGTCAGATGGGTCAAACAAACACACAACTAAATCACTGTTTCGTTTAAAACTTCCATCGTCGATTTCAGACGCGGAGACCTTTTCTTTTTTGATGACGGAAGTCACCAATGAGTGAGCCTTCTCATGTCTTTCTCTTCTCTGTCGGGAGTTGCACATGTGCAGTACGGATCGGGCAGGATGTACGGATCGGGTAGCGAGTTACATATGTTGTTGCTTTGTTGCTGATGTGATCAGAGCAAAGACCCACATACTCGCCAATACCCGATCCAGTACTTTTGGCTGTATCCGAGGCATTTCTGATATTGTTATTGGTATCAGAACAATTCATGAAGATAGATGTTGTATCAGGGCTGTTGTATTGGACTGCATCAAGATTGTATGGGGATACCTAATAAAGAGGCCACTGAGTGTATATTTCCTCTTGAAAAGTCAAATGAACTTGACGAATACAAATACGAATACTGTACAAATACAACCTAACCCTAACCCTGATGAAGGTATGGCAGCTGGAAATAAGTGGAGGAAATGTACTACTGTTATGACATAAGAAAAATCAAGCAATGTCAGAAAACAACCAACGTTATCCATCCACTGCTGCATATTTCCCTGAGAGCAGTTTATACTTGATCATCTCACAGTGAATATAACAAATGATCCAATGGAACAAAAAAAAACAAGCATTTATAAGATGCAGCTTGGAAACATACGTACGTAAATCCATTCGGAAGACGCCTATATAAGAAAAGGAGACTCCCTGTGTACCTTTGGCTCAAGCGTAACCAGGGTATGATGGGATCATTTGAAATGCCGATCATCTGCATATTATATGGAGCATGCAGCGCCCGTGCCTCCAGTGTTTTGCATTAAATCTTAGCCCAGGAATACTCATTATAATACGAGATGTTCCTATGGAACTGAATATAAGGGTTGATCGTGTTGGACACTGGCGTGTTCGTATGCTTCAGCATTACAAGAGAGATGGACCCTTTGATCGCAGGATAATTCAGGCTATACTCTCCCAGCAGCATTGAAAGACAGCAGTAATGTCCTGATGCAGCGTTAGACTCCTCTGCTAGATGTGCTCCTCGTGGAGCCCCAATATGTGGGCCACGTTAGCTTAATAAGTGCCCCCGGGGGGTGGAAATTGCCTCTTTTTTCCCCAGAATAATAAGGTATTTGTTATTCCTCACGGGACTTAATGCATGCTCGTTGTGTGCACGGAGGAGGAATTACATTGGCAGCGTTTCATTACCTCGCTTCTGAGGTGATTAGTATGATTATATCTGAGGTGATCACTGCTGTTGTAATTGCAATTGATCGTGACGACCGAACATGAAAGAATTTGAAAAGGTAAATGAATGGCAGTAAAATGTCTTTTCCTTTCATTCCTTTCCTACGAATATCTAACACACCTAGCAAATCTCAGTTATGTGCTGTGTGTTATGTAACCATGTGCTCTTCCAGTCCTGTGATTTGTTTTTCTCATGCTGTCCTCGCAGACCAATAAAACTTTATTGATATTTGCAGCCGGAGCAACATGTTCCTCCGGGGCTCCCTGGATACACACAGCTAGGAACACAGGAGTTATTAAGGTTTGGGCAGCCTGGGAGAGAAAAAAAGGCACAAATATAGCCAAAGAAATCTTGCTGCACCATCATGAATGTCAAACTCCATGTAGAAAGAAGCCTGAGCTCAGGCATGCAGCGTGGCCCTAAGAGCAGGGACTGTAACAAATATATCAACATGCAAAATAAGATATGGCATCATCTGGAGACTTCTAGTGATGCTTAGAGCAGAAAATAGCAATTTTCCTGAGGTGCGGGTTGGCAGCACTGCTCTGCAGTTTGTACAATATCCATCTCTTTGGTATAGACTGAGTAGACCTGTAGGTTTTGAGCATTATAGAGTATGGGGGAACATGTAGGTCCTGAAGCTAAACTCACAAAGCACAGAAACCCGCACGTATCATGAGCTCTCGCAAAACTGCCGGAGGGAACACAGCTTAAAGTAGGAAAGTGCACTGAGTAGAGTGCAGATCTACGCGTCATGGGATTTGCCTTTGAATGTAAGAGGTTTTTATTTTCTAAAAGAATTACCATGATTTTGTAAGATCACATAACCATTTAAGAAATTATCAGTATGACCACAAAAAATGTGAGGCTGATGGATAGTAGCGCGAGATTAGCTGTTGACGGACGGAGGGACTATTGCACACACGCACACAAGACCGAACACATACTCTCCTCCCTGGGACACGCCTGGCGGAGATAATTAAAATGTTTTGTTGTAAATTCAGACAACTGCTCATCATTTTACTTTTGCATGATATTGACACACTCCCTTACACTTCTATGTGAAATGTTCAGTGTGTGTATAGGTGTATCAGAGGGAGAATCAAGAGAGGCAACGCCCCCCCCCCCCCCCCCCTTTCATTACAAATACACAGTAATGACTCTAAAAATAGATTAAATCAGTTACCATTTTTCTGATGGATGGAGATAATGTTCCACTCGGTAGGTCACCTGAGAAGAAGTTATTAGCAATTATCACACATCCAGTACATCAATGCCAGCCTTATGTTAACATTTTCACAACAGTTGAACATCAAAACTAGGCACCGAAACATTTCTTTAAATTTCTTTTATAAATCTCTGAGCATTAATCTCTGGGGGAAAAACAAGTGTTTTCATGCTTCTTCAAAGAATAAAAGTGTACTACCCAGTCACATGCATTGCATGCAGTTTCCACTGATACAGTACTTAGTAGTAACATGCATTTAGCAGTCACAGAGCAACATTATGATTATGAGAGCAGTGAGAGTGAAGAGTGTGGGCGTGATCAAGCAGAAGACACAGTTGATTTAAGGAACAGTGTGTGAGATTTAGTGACATCTAGTGTTGAGGTTGCAGATTGCACCCAACTAAATACCTCTCGGCTCACCCCTTCCTATACAAGCTTGTCGGAGAACTACGGAGGCCTACAGGTAGCGATAGCTATCTTTAGGATTCTATTACTACAAGGAGCTACTTTTATCAATAGGTCACTACATAAAGCCATAAGCAACGTGATAATAAATTACACCAAAACAATTAAAAAGTATGAATAAAAAACACCAGTAACGTCGGGGCTTTTCAATACTCCGGTCTTTAATGATTTAGCACTGGGGCCTTTATAACATATTTCTGTCTTGGAAAGTGACATTTACATTGGTGCTGGTCATGCAGGATGGGGGCTGAACATGGGTGTAGAACGATATGGGATTTTCAGTCAGATACTGATGTCAATAACTGGCGGAGGAAAAAGAATGAACCTCAATAGAGCTCATTGTGTACTCTCGGGGTGTAAAGGGCAACGCTGCAGACTGCTTAGCACTGCAATTGAGTGTTTGTCACCACTCAAAAGTGAGTGTTAAAGCCTTTACAGGCAGGACTACGTGACAGGGTGGTGCTGGGTCTGTAAATCCTAACAAGGCAGGACAGTGATTTCATTTAATGTTCTGTCCTGGATGACTCCTTTACAGCCATACCTCCCCCAGATTGCTGAGGCACATATATATATATATTTCTTTTTCTTTTCATTAAATGATGCTTCCCTGCACAAGAGTTAAAATTACAAACTTGACCTCTTCTGTTACAATTAATCCCATCTGGACAGGCCTTTTATGTAACCCTTGGTATTTTACAGAGTCGGTCCTCGCTCGAGGGGGGTGTAGCGTAAATGTCAAACTAACCATAAAGCGAAGCGGGTTCGGTGCACATTCCGCCCGGGAAATGAAATAAAGGCCGTGAAATAGACGCCGATCGCTGATACTGATGTTTCTGGGAGAGGGCCGTGTTGGCTGACAGTATCAGCGCAGCAGTTAACAGACAGTCGATCTGACTGAGAGCAGGGCAGTGCAGTGATTACTTGGACGGATATCATCTGAAAGGTAAAGGCACCGGACTCATCTAGTCACTCCCAAAGAAGAAAATGGGTGAAAATCAGTTTTCCTTCATTAGCTGTAGGTTTAAGCTCAGAGTCACTTCTTAGGTGTTGGAATATTTAATATTACGGGATGCTGTTTCTGTTGTGTAATATTTGTTGCTGCTGTTTTTTAATCAAAAACCACATGGAGGACTTTGCTCTGGTAAGGCATGAGGAGCACTCAAAATGACTATCTTCCATTGTCAATGTAAATAAAAAGGAATAAAAACTCCATCATCAATAAATTATCATTAAAATTCAAACAAATATTAGGGTAGCACTTTATAATAACTACACACTATGAAGCATTAGTTAAGTATGAGTAAACACTTAATTCATCATTTATACAGCATTGTTCCTACATTAATAATTCATTAGTATGCAGTTCATAACAACAGTTATAATTGTTTTATTCTTGATGAATAAGCCCGTCTATTATGTTTCATTATTGTGTTTTCATACTTTATAAATGATGGATTCCCCATTTGTAAATGAAGTATTATATATTTTACAAACCAATTATTAAGGAGTTGTAGATGATTAGTAAGATCATTTATAAAGTGTTAGTAAATGATTAATAACTTATTCATGCGCCTCGCCTCTTCATACCTTTCGGACCTCCTGCGCCGACACACTCCCACCTGCAACCTCAGATCCGCCGACACCAACTTCCTTACCCCCACCTACTCGGTCCACGCATCACACCTGGGGGGAGAGGGCCTTCTCCGTTGCTGACCCCTCTCTCTGGAACTGCACAAAATAAAACTCACCTATTTAAATCTGCTTTTAACCTATGATGTTAGTTATGTATGTATTTGTTTGTTTGTTTATGTTATAATGTCATCTGTCTGCCTTGCTTGTAGTGTTGTTGCTTTTATTGTTTGTGTTTTTACCATGAAAAGTTCCTCTGAGTACCTTCTAAAGCGTCATACAAATAAAATGTTGGTAACACTTTATAATAACTACACGCTATGAAGCATTAGTTAAGGAGTTGTACATGATTAATAAGATTATTTATAAAGTGTTAGTAAATTATTAATAACTTATTTAGATGTACATTATTCATGCATTTTTTTATATATAATGGTTAGGGACTATGTTAATATATGCTTTATAAACGCATATTAATACTGCAATTCATGATTAATTCATGATTTATTAAGGTAGTTACTACTTGTTAGTAAAGTGTTTTATGTGACCTCATCTAAAGTGAGGACTATTTATGCCTTATAAACCATTTATTAAGTATTTTGTGTGACCTCATCTAAAGTGAGGACTATCTATGCCTTACAAAGCATTTATTAATGACATTGAAAGGCCAGCAGTGCCTCAAAACACATTTTTTGAACAGAACAGGCAAATAGACACAACACAAAGTGATCAAAAACATATTAATATTTATTGCAAGATGCAAACAATATACTGTTAAAAATACAAACCTCTCATCCATTAACCAGGAGCTTTGCATATTAGTTTACATTTACTTATTTAATTATTCATTTCATACCAAGCATATCGATCTCATTCACATCCACTCCACATATAACAGCTAGTTAGCCATCTGTCACCTGGATTGCTCTATTTACAATGGAGGTGACGCGTTAGCGTGCGCCTGTCTCAGGACCTCTAGTGTTAGCTGGAAGGCTAGCTAGATACTCATCCTCCATAATGTGTAACGTTACGTGCCAGCAAACTAAGAAACAAACAGACGGGTATTGGAGGCCCGTCACCAGTCATTCTTTCTGGCCCAGGTCTGCGCGCCCTTCCAACTTAGGTCGGAGTTTTCCATCGCGTAAGTGCACTTCCGTATCAGTTCGGGACCGAAACGTTTGTCTCACGTTGATAACGTAAGAAGCGGTCTTTTCCTGTGTAACGTTACGTGCCAGCAAAATAAGAAACAAACAGACGGCCATTGGAGGCCCGTCAGCAGTCATCATTTCTGGCCCGGTTCCGCGCGCCCTTTCGACTTAGGTCGGAGTTTTCCATCGCGTAAGTGCACTTCTGTACCAGTTCCTGAGCGAAACGTTTGTCCCACGTTGATGACGTAGGAAGCAGTCTTTTCCTTTGTCCGTCTCACAAGCAGGATTTCGTTTATTGTAAACAATGAACAGATTCGGCCGGCTGCCATCGGGACATGCAACTGAAGAAAAGTACGAACAGTGGAGATCGATATGCTCGGTTAAAATGAATAATTAAATAAGTAACTGTAAACTAATATGCAAAGCTCCTGGTTAGCTCCAGTCGTATATTTACAAACATTTTATATCCAGCCATGTTCTCCTGAAGGAGAATGTCTTTGTTTCTTACATGAATTAATGGATGAGAGGTTTGTATTTAACAGTATATTGTTTGCATCTTGCAATAAATATTAATATGTTTTTGATCACTTTGTGTTGTGTCTATTTGCCTGTTCTGTTCAAAAACTGTTTTGAGACACTGCTGGCCTTTCAATGTCATTTATAAATGCTTTGTAAGGCATAAATAGTCCTCACTTTAGATGAGGTCACATAAAACACTTTACTAACGAGTAGTAACTACCTTAATAAATCATGAATTGCAGTATTAATATGCGTTTATAAAGCATATATTAACATAGTCCCTAACCATTACATATATAAATGCATGAATAATGTACATCTAAATAAGTTATTAATAATTTACTAATAATTTACTAACACTTTATAAATTATCTTATTAATCATCTACAACTCCTTAACTAATGCTTCATAGCGTGTAGTTATTATAAAGTGTTACCATTTTATTTGTATGACGCTTTAGAAGGTACTCAGAGGAACTTTTCATGGTAAAAACACAAACAATAAAAGCAACAACACTACAAGCAAGGCAGATGGATGACATTATAACATAACATAAACAAACAAACAAATACATACATAACTAACATCATAGGTTAAAAGCAGATTTAAATAGGTGAGTTTTATTTTGTGCAGTTCCAGAGAGAGGGGTCAGCAACGGAGAAGGCCCTCTCCCCCCAGGTGTGATGCGTGGACCGAGTAGGTGGGGGTAAGGAAGTTGGTGTCGGCGGATCTGAGGTTGCAGGTGGGAGTGTGTCGGCGCAGGAGGTCCGAAAGGTATGAAGAGGCGAGGTTATGAAGGGCTTTGTATGTGATGAAGAGAATCTTGAACTGGATTCTTTGCTGTGTGGGGAGCCAGTGGAGGATCTGAAGGACTCTGGGGGGGATGTGATCTCTGGTGCTGGAGTGGGAGAGCAGACGAGCAGCTGAGTGCTGGATGTATTGTAGATCATATACATAAACTGGGTGCTGATATGGATTTATATTTGATCTTAAAAGCAGTTAAGGACATCATCAGCTTGCAGCAATTGATGCACAGAGCAAACACTCCTGGTATTCATTAGCTGTTCCTGACACCTCTTCCTGCTCCTGATTATGCTTTTAAAAGGAAATCAAAAGCTCCAAATAGTAAATATGCTTCTGTCCCTAAATAGAGTAATGTGTGTTGAATTTCTTTGAGTGATGCTGTAAATTATTCCAGGATTGAAAGTATTGATTGAGGAGATATTTGTCTACTTAAAAAGTTGTTAAAAAGTCCTGCGTTCTGAACCACAACTGCCTAAACCTAACCAGTCGTTTTACAGCATTAGCCACGTAGCATTGTGCCTTTCTGCAAGCGTGATATGAAGTCGATATGAACCCAATTAAGATTCAGGGCAGCTGTGTAAAACCTGTGTTAAATAAACTGGTGGTTAATGGTTTATAGCACAATTTATCAAAGTATTCCTTTGACCTTTGGAAAGTTTTGAAATCTGAGGAGCAGTAAAAGACTAGTAGCAGTAAAGTAGGAGAAGCGCAACAATCATTGCATGTATGAGGATGTGCTGCTGCTTGAGAGAGAGAGAAATATGGATAGAAGATTAGTCAATCCCACAATAGTGTAATTAAACTTCTTTTTGACAGCATCCCCTCCCATCTCATCTCTTCAGACACTGATCTCATCATCTTTTTCAAACCATCGTATCTTAAAATACACATCCCTCCTCTGTTTACGCACATTTTGAAGATAAATGTGTTTTGTTTTCATTTGGATTCAGGATTAAGGCTTTTTATCGGTGGGAGGCACTAACCCATTTTATTATTAAAAAAAAAGAAAATCAATTACCATAAAACCCTCAGCTGAAAGTTAAACCTCAGCAAACCAACACTCCAATTACCTCCTGGTAGAAATGGGAGAACGTTAATGCATTTATCGCACATCAAAGGCATTTTTTTCCTCCTCTTCTCTCATGAATCCTCTGTTCAAGGATTTGGCGCCTTAATTCGGAGCCCACTCTGTATTCTCCATCTTAGGCATTAATTTCACTTCTATATCCTCCACAGCCTCTCCAAAGACAGAGATTAATGGAGGTTTGATTATATCGTACATTGATTTAATGATCTCGCTGCTTTTAGGATCAGCAGGAATTCTAATCTGACATTTAGATCTACTTTGGCAAAAATGTTGGTAAAATGGGTTCGGTAAAATAATAACCAGAAGGCCGTCATTTTGAAAACATAAAAACAGAAACCACAATGGATTAGTGTGATATCCTAAAACAGCTGTCAATCAAATGTTAAAACTAGAAGGCATTACAGGACAGGGAACTATTGAGACACTAATGTGTTGTAACAAGAATTAATACTTTTTACTTCGTTTTTGAATACAAGTCAGTGAGATCAAGTAAAGTCAAATCAACTTCCCTTGAGTACAAGTTAAATCAGAAGTCCTTGAGGAGAGGTCAAGTAACAAGTCCTTGAGGAGAGGTCAAGTAACAAGTCCTTGAGCTCAGGCCAAGTAACAAGTCCTTAGCGACAGGGCTAGTAACAAGTTATTGCGGACAGGTCAAGTAAGAAGTCCTTGAGGGCAAATCAAGTCACATCACAAGTCCTTGCAGAAAGTCTAAAGTCCTAAAACATGTAAAATAAATAAATATTAAAGATGTTTTTTAATGTCAGGTATATCCCATTCAGTAACGGGTAAAGGGAAGCCGTAACCGAAAACTTCAGCATTTTATAGAATACAATGTATCTGCAAAGGGATCTCAGGGCTGAAGTGGTGAGCGTTTGAGACACTACAATTATTGCAGCTGCCATAAACAGACACAAAAACTCATTCATTCATCCATACAGGGAAACATGGTCATCGCAATGGGGAATTTGGATGTTATTTAAGATGCCATCCTGCCATCTGTCCAGGATCCCCAGCATATGTCATCTGTCTTTCCCCCATTGCTTATGTTTCTCTGCACTGTCATCTGTCAAAGAAAGCATAAAGTGGCACACCAAAAAGAAGACGAAAGATGCTATTTTTGCGTATTCTTATAAAAAATGATTGTAATGTGTGTGTGCGCATGTGTCCCTCTGTCTTCAGCCGATGACTCATTGCTCTAATAGCTGACTGCTGAGGCAGTGAAGCAGTAGAAATACAGAGCCACATTCACAAAAAGCATATCCATCAACTTGTACTCATTTCCATTACACTTCTATTTTTTTTTCCCAATTCAAAAATCTAGATAGACATCTGCCATCTGATCTTTCAGCTATATGAGATCAAATTAACAACACTAGCATGAACTAAGAAGAACTAAGAAACTGGTTCGCAGCTAAGAGTAGACAGCTTAGGTTGGAAAAGGAGGACATGGAGACCAGTGTCGGTTTAAAGAGCTGAAGTTCGGCAAGGCAGTGAGAGAAGCTATTATTGCACTCTGAGATACTTCAACATCAGCTCTGAGCACGTTATTCAGTTTTTGTATGGGTCTGAGACAAATTAGTAAATGCAAACCAATAGCCAGCGTCTGTATTAACGACTTGCGCCTGGCCCCTCTACATCAGGGGGCCTGGGCCTCTCCACTACTGCCCATGTCGGAGGCCCCCTCCTCCTCCTCCACCACAACAACGACCCTTTTCATACTAGAATTGGATCTTAACAGGCTGTTCAAAAGGTTGAACCCCCCGCAAAGCAGCAAGACTTCTCCCCCTCCACTGTAAAGCATTGCGCTGATCCACGTCTTTGGTATTCACAGACATTTTCAACACCACACTAGAGACATGCCATGTACCAGCCTGGTTCAAGACATCCACTGTCTTCCCTCCAATAAAAGAGAACCACAGGTCTTAACTATTATAGACTTATTGCCCTGACCTCTGTGGTAATAAAGTACTTTGAGCAAATTAATAACCCTCAACGACGCACTCCTGGACCCCCTGTAGTGTGCCTACAAACATGCAGTTAACATGGCCCACCACTTAATCTTCCCACCCCTGGACTCCTCAGTAACCTATGCTCGACTCTTGTTTGTGGATTTCAACTCCAGCCTCAATACCTTCACAGGACAAGCTCTCCCCGCTGCACGTGCCTGACTCCACCCGCAGGTGGATCACTGACTTCCTGTCTGACAGGAAGCAGCATTTGAAACTGACTCAATCAGTACTGGTTCCCCTCAAGGCTGCGTCATTTCCACTCTACTCTTCTCCTTATTTACCAAAAGCCACACATCCAGTCATCTGTCAGTCAAGTTTGCGGAGGACACCGCCCTCATTGGACTCTCTGGTGGGGATGCATCTGCCTACAGGTTGACTATCTGGTGACCTGATGTGGTCAAAACAACTTGATTTCGATACTTTTCAATACAAAAAAAAATTGCTTCTTCTTAGCAGCCAGCTCGTTTGTCTCCCTGTTTTGTTGCAGTCTCTGAACCGGGCTGTGATCATCACCCTGTGTGACTCCCCAGTCGACTCTTTGGTATCTTTCCACTTCCTAAGTACAATCACCACCCAGGACCTCAAGTGGTGAAACTGAACATGAGCTCCCTCACCAAGAAAGCACGGCAAAGTCAATGATGGTGCACTTTTACACCAACATAATCATGTCCATCCTCACCTGCTCCATCATCATATGGTACGCTGCTGCCACTGTCAAGGACAAGAGCAGACTGAAGCGTATCATTCGCTCTGCTGAGAGGGAGTTTGGCTACAATTTGCTGTCCCACCAGGCCCTGCACACTGCCAGGAAACTAAGGCAGGATTGCTATAGTAGTACTATTGCTAGTTTTTTTCAGGATTACCAACCCTAGCTTGAATGTAAACAATTTTCTTAAAAACCTAAAATATAAAAGGCAATCCATAGTAATGCCACTCTCCCATTTTAATGCAGACAAGCTTAGCTGGTGGCAGCCGCAGCAGAGTGGCTGCAGGATCCTTACCACAGTGATTAAGTCTGATTTAAGTCTGCTGCTGCAAGAGCTAATGAGAGTTCATGTAACTCATTGACTGGCTGCACTGCACTGATTTGCCTCCCTTTTTACATCACACAGCTGTTTTCATCTCTGATTGCCTATGTTTGTGTGTCTGTGTGTTAGAGATCACAAATGTTTCGTTGAGTGTTCACTGGTCATGAGAGAGAAGTGGAGTTGTTGTGAAGAGTGTTGTCCTCTGCAGATTTGGAAATGGGTTCTGAAAAATTGGTTCAGACATTTCAACCATGACAGTGATGCTGAATCAAACACACACACACACACACACACACACACACACACACACACACACACACGTGCATTTACAGACATTAATGTAAAGGCACGTGTGTGGCCATATCCACACACTAACATACATGCCCAGATGTGAATGAATATATGAGAATATTTTTGCTTCAATGCATAAATACTGATGCAGATGGCTTGGTAGCTCAAGTAAACACACACACACACACACACACACACACACACACACACAGCTGATAACAGGAACATAGAGGGACAGGAAACTGAGTGCAAATTATTTTCATCAAGCGTGACACATCCATTTGACATCTCACCATGAAAAACGTGCTTGAGCAATCACAGTTTTTGGCCGGCCAACATCAGAGCCGCTAATACATTTTCTATGGAGCTCACTGGCGCACCCCCACAGCCCTACAGTATCTGTCCTCATTTCAAAGACGACTGGGAAACATGGAGAGATTGAGGAGGAGAGACACAGGCGGAGGTGCGGGGAGGAGACAGCGGATTGTGGGGGGGGGGGGGGGGGGGGGGGGAGGTAGATGACAGAGAGAAATAAAGACAAACAGTAACCCGACTCATTTATTTTCCTTTTGTAGATATTTAGAATGTTCTGATGAAAATACACATTATGCAATGTTTTGAATTGCCTTGGTTGGGTTTAGTAAAATGCCATTGTTGGATTCTCCTCAGCACCTATAAAGTGATGGAATGAAACATGATTATAATGCAAAACCTTTCCCTTAACCGCCACAAACCATCCCCTCACTGACAAACACCCTCACGCTGAGATTTGGTACACTTTGGGCCTCATTTCAAACCATTCATGGCGGATAATGCAAGTGCTTTTAGGACGTATTGCTGTTTAAGTGGCGGATTCGGCAAATTGGAAAAGCGAGCAGTTTTTTTCCTGATTAAACGGAGCTGCTCATGCGCGACGTGAAAGCACGCAAGCAGATGTATGTGGTCCTTGGCCGGTCCTATTCCCATTCTCTGCTCAAGTAGACATTACTCCACTATATCGTTACACCATAGCATAGCAATTGGTTGTTTGCTGCTATATTGATGCTCTGAATATAGAGAATGTTTAAAGCTGAGCTGAACTGTTGAGTTTGGGTGAAAATTCTCTTCTGGTTTGTCACTACGAGAGAGCCCTTTCACATTTCACATAGTTATGTGAGCCCTTGTCGTATGAAAATATTTGTAACCGGTTGTATATGGACCCAAATGCAACACAGGATTCCAGAGATCTTTGGCTTTTATTGCCAACTTCAAATATAGCAGGCAGAGTTCAAACAGGGTCAGGATCAGAAGGCAGGTGGGTTTACCGGGAGTCAGGCAAGGCGGGTAAAACAGGGGCAGGCAGGATCGGTAACAGGAGAGCAGTCCGTGAGAGTGTGCTGGAGAGTCTGGCATAGAACCGAAGAACAATCTGGCAAATGTGTCTGAGAGGCAGGAGTCTATATCGGGGCTTGATTACTGATCAGAGGCAGGTGAGTGAACAGGTGAAGGGAGTTTAGACTAATGAGGAGGGCGTGACTGACAATAAGAGTGAGGAGGGTGTGGAGCTGAACTGTGACAATATTGATTGGTGCAAAAGAGAGAGGAAGAGAGAGAAAGAAGAGAGACTCGGTTTCACTCTGCCTCTATTTCCTAATACGTATCGACCACTTTCTTCTAAGAGAGAAATGGTTTTCAAATCGACTGAGTTGGACAAAGGTACAATTTCATCTGCACGGCCAGCTGCCTGTGACATGTGACCCCCCCCCCCCCCACACACACACACACACACAGTGTTTTGTAGTAATAATGCTAGAGCCTAGCCAAGCACGAGGACTTCTCATGGGTGATCATCCACCTCGCTGGTCAGGAGAAACTGACCAGCGTCTGCATTTACCCTACTTTGTATGTCTTCCCCCACACATCAAGGTCAAGTACAGTACAACTCGTGAGAAAGGGTCAATCACTGAAAAGGAACATCATGTACAATGCAGAGTTTCAGAAGCTAATGATAAGGAATAAATAGACGGGCAAAGAAAATGGATGAGGACATTCAGTATCATTATACTTATTCTACAAGGCTGGGAATGTTACTCCGAGAATGTTTCCCGTTACGACTATTGAATAGCCACACAAATGAGTCCGTCAACCATTGAAATACAATTAAAGTCATCTTACCAATGACTTCGAACACACTCAGCAAGAGATAGAGTTTGCTCCAAACATCAAGTATTATGCACACACAGGACGGAAAGGAGACAAGAGTTGAAGAAGGAGAAGAGGAGGTGATTGATTTAGAACGATTACAACTAAATTGCTCAATTTTCACATGAAACGATGTGGCGTGCCAGCTGAAGCTGTCAGGCTGTTGACCTGTCATATCCCTCTTCAACCAATCTATTTCGAGTGTTTTATTAAGTCCTGACACTGCTTGCATACCAGCCTAGTATCATGGCAGGTCGTGAAATAGTCACAAAATGCAATTTATTGGTTTTGTGTATACATGGACTAACATTTTCAGTTTCTTTTCATTTTGTTTTCTCGTGGCGCTCAGGAGAGAAAACAGTATCAGAGTCAATTAGGAGCAATCGAGGTGAGGTATTAAATATTGAAAACATGTCCACTGATTGCGGCTAGGTCCACCAAACACAGGATTTTCACAGTATATTAGCTAAAGAGACCATTTTAACATGAAGGTCAATGGAGATTGACTCGCTTTAGGAGCCGGCCTCGAGTGGCCATTTGAGGAACTGCAGTTTTTCGACGTTGGCTTTAATTTCTCAACACCGGAGGTTGCCGCTTGATGCTGAACTTCCGCACTCATGCACTGGAGCAACGGGCCCATGTAAAGTAGCTGGAAAGAGAACTGTGTGGAGCACAGTGAGCACATGTACAGCTATTAAACTATGCTTATTGTTACACATGTCTAATGTTTGTACTTTAGTAAAAGAAAATTATATTTAGTTAGGTGCACAAAGACATGATTGTGAAGTGAGAATAACAACCAAGCATGAGTCACAGCGTTTTGTTTTTGCGAGTGAGTCAGTGCTGTTTTTTTAAAAGGGAGAACCCCTGAGGTAAGAGCCTTGGGAATCATAAGACATTAAAGGGATCATGGTCCTAAAAATAGTAAATTCTATGAGGTCAGTTATGTATGTGAACACGGAGTTTCTAGCTCACTGTTGGAATTAAAAGCTGTGGCCTTCTTCACAGTTTTTAACATAAAATAACTGTGTACGCTGCTCGGTTTGTGACTGTGTCCCTGAGTCAGATCTTTCCATCTGGTCGGAGGATGCAGGGCTGCCCACGTTCAGTGAAAAAAAGCTTGAGTCTCCACCATAATCTTTATTAGCACCGAGGACCTTCGTGATTCACAGGGGCCCGCTATCAGCATGAAAACACATCATACACAGTAGATGGACCATGTCTTTATAACTTTCAACAAGACTTTTTAAAGGCGTACTAGCAACTATAACAATGCTGTTTAACGAGTTATACGATTTATTATGTGCAACGTTGGCTAGATTTCATGCCGTTGGAGAGTGCAGAGAGCATACAAACCCTACAGCAACAACATTTTAATGTTGGTCCCTCCTCCTTCTGAGCACTTACCAACATCCCCCATGTTCTCCTTTTTCTCCCATCAAGCAAGAGTCATCATTTCTTTGCTGAACTCACTTATGCTGTTGTTTATTGTGGGAGGTCTTGTACAGCAACGTACTCACCATAGACTGTATACAAGAAGTGGACGTATTCATTGTGACGTCACCCATTGGTTTGGGGACTGCCGTTATGAAGCCTTGAGTTTGGCGATTCCGTCTTCGCCATCTTGGATTGCGACCATCGCCATGTTGTTTTTTTCCGCAACCAAAGTTACCATATTTGGAATGCGGAGAAGTGAGACGCCTCTGGTAGCGTCGCCCACCTGTCAATCACAGTAAGCCCGCCCTAAAGCATACTTCATTTTATTGTCACAATCTTGGTTTTGGTTAATTCTGTCCTGTGTTCACTTCACTTCCTGCCTTTGTATGTTTTCCTGCCTTTGTAATTGTCTGCCCGGCCCCTGATTGAATCCTCCCATGTCTAATCACCTACACCTCCCCAGTGTATTTAAACCCTGTGTTCCCCTGTCTCTGTGTTGGTTTGTCTGCTATGTTCCTATTAATCTCTCTTGTGCACATGTCCGTTAACTTGGTCCTGTTTCGTGTTGTTTTGCCTGTTGGATTTTCAGTTGCTCATTTTTAGGACTCACCTGCTAAGTAAGTTTTATTTTGGACATTTGTTTAATAAAATCACTTTTTATCATCCTTATGCTTCCTGTGTCAATCTGCATTTCGGTCCATCCCATTGCCTTTTTGCCCCACCGTGACATTCATGGTCTATTTGACTCTGTTATCCTATCTGTCATTTGTGAGCAGATGTATCATATTACAGAAAAGCCAATGTCACAATAAAGGTAAAAAGCAGCGGCTGCCAAGGGCCGATCATACTTCAATATTTTGAATTCTATATTTTACAGTAGCACATGCTCAATCCACGGAGGGTTAAAAGAGGACCATGTTTGCAATTAGAGAGAAGAACACCTGTGGAAACTCCTAAAGTCTGCGCCCGGCTTGCATCACAATCCAGCTTCATCGAGCATTGTCCTTCAGACATGCAACATTCATTAGTTACTGAAGCATTTCACCTCACGTTGTAGTATTTTTCACACTGTGCAACAACACCATGCGACGGACTGATGAGTTGAATGATGGATGCACGCAGAGGAAGGGGGCGTCCTCCAGCTCATGAATCATATGCTAATATCGCTCATCTTTTCTATTTGTCTCTATCTACATGTATATTTGTCCATCTGTCTGCACCCCTCACCAGCACCATCGCTCCATGTTCATGTTTTAGATCCATGAGCTGGTCCGTAACTTTGGGACGTCCTTCTCCTACAAGATGTGTTACTTTCACACCTTGTGTGCTTCTTTCGTCAGATAGAATAGCACAGGATGACCTGTATGGAACGCATTGGAGGAGATATATCTATATATAGTTATTCATTGTCAGTGTCTTACCTTCAGAATTATTATCCTTGTGTTTTGCAACGAGCAAAATCAATCGCCATAGGTCTCGAGGCTAATCTGTAAGTCAAGTCTTTCAAACATATTAGATATTCAATATCAACACAGCGACCACCATCCACCCACACGGCCGCGGCCCTCACTTGGCCTTTGGGAGAGTGCGTTCCGCCCGGTTTGCCGTATGTTTGTATGACATTAAAGCTGCGATGTCTGTCGCCTGTAATATCCAGATTTGATTTCTCAATCGAGTTATAAAACAAAAAGTTAGGTAATACGAATTCGGCAGCCGTTGCTATCATATTGTTGTTACCAGTGGCTACACCGTCAACTTAAACTAATTCAATTGAAGTTATTCATGTTCTTCAGTGTCAACTCAACCGCTGCAAGTTGATACAAGGAGGCAGGAGACAGGGAAGGAGCTATCTAACTGGGTGAGAGCTACCAGGATAATGCAATCTCAGAACAGTCCTAACAGAATCAGCCGGCCCAACTGTAAAGGGCTTTACATGGAGCACCCTTTGAGTGCTTTTATGTGTTTGTCTGACAGGGTGATGTTACGGCACAGAGGTGGAGGCACACGCCGGGGGAAGAGAGGGCGACTGGGGTTTAAAGTGTCATTGAGCTGAATATCCTGGTGGAATATTTTCACCCAGCTGGACATTTTATACACCAGTGGAAAATCCTGACACCACAGGGGTTTAGCACAGCGGGAGGAACGTGGATGTGGAGCGAACTGCGGTCCAAAGAAATGCCTTTGAAATTTTTGCAATCCAACTTTATGAATTAGAAACGAGCAATTTAAAGAAATTAGCATACTTTTACTCATGACACAATAATAGTAACCTGATCTACATTCCAATCATGTGCGTGATTATTAATTTAACTGAACAAGGAGATATATGGCTGAAAAGGTAGGAGTAGCAATCAAAGACGCCGTGTTAAAAATGTTTTGGTTCCCAATGTTGGAAGCAAATTACAAGCGGTTCATTTCGGAGTTTCAGCAAGTCGTACAAGTTGTTGAAAGTTTTCCAGTTTTCAAAAGTTTTGTTCCCAGATGTCTTAAAGTTGAATCTGCTAGCTGCAAGAAGGCTGGGATAATGATGATTGTAAGTATTTTTGACTAAACGCACCCCACACTTGAAATCATGCAGCTGTTCCACGACTGCACCGGTTTGCAATGTACGGTAAGTATTAGTGTGTATGCACGTGTGTGTGTGTGTGTATCTACTCTTTTGTCATTCACACTCACAATATTTCTTTGCAGATGCACGTTGTATATATTTTCATATATTCTTGCTTGTCACTACAGCAGGCAGCTCACAGCCCCGCTCTTATCCTCTCTCTCATGTTTTTTGTCACATGCTTTTCAGGCTGTTGGAGCCACAGCAGCAGTTGGCAGCTGTCTGGACCCAGTGACAGCAGTGATAAGTTAGCACAACATACCACTGGGGCCCAGGTGTCCTCTTTGGTTTGTGGAACGATTCCTGTCCGCTTTTATATTCTGTCTACTGTAATACAAACCTGACAGTGAGCAAATTGACTTGTGTCTATACGTGTGTGTATGTGTGTGCCTGAAGAACTGTCAAATTAGTTTTAGTTACAGCACATTTAATAACCTTATATCTCAAGCTTGTCACTGTGTGGACAACGGACAGACTTATGCACTGCATGATAATTGATAGCCAGTCGAGGTATCTCTATTCTATTCATGTCCCGGGCCCTTCGTCTTGCTGATTTATGACAGCGGACGCCCGTCTGAGGTCCTGGACAGGACGAGCGTCGAGTGTGAGGAAGTGAACGGGCGAGGATGCCGGGTGGAATTTAAAAAAATGAAAGGGTGCATCGGATTTGTTGGTGAGTTATCTGTTTATCCACAGATGACAGTGCACATTCATCACATTTTATAAAGTCTAGTCTTTGTCTTTGTCTCATTTGATCCCAGACACCCACCCGATGCCATTCATGAATATCCTTGGGGAGTGCGTAATCAGATTACAAAATACAAGAAACTATAATCAACCCAGATCACAGTCAGTCAGATAGTTACATTATCGAATATTATATTTTTTGATTATGTCTTCAAAATATATGTTTATGTCAGCATGTTTTTGTGCGGGTTATTTGATTTGACGAATTCTAAATGCAGAATATGTTTTTGTGTAAGTAAGTGAGTTCTCTCAGGTTGGCAGTTTTGGTCACGGTCACTTAACTAATATTGGTAGCACTTTATAATAACTACACACTATGAAGCATTAGTTAAGTATGAGTAAACACTTAATTCATCATTTATACAGCATTGTTCCTACATTAATAATTCATTAGTATGCAGTTCATAACAACAGTTATAAATGTTTTATTCTTGATTAATAAGCCCGTCTATTATGTGCTTCATTATTGTGTTTTCATACTTTATAAATGATGGATTCCCTATTTGTAAATGAAGTATTATATATTTTACAAACCAATTATTAAGTATGAGTAAACACTCAATTCATCATTTATGAAGCATTGTTCCTACATTAACACTTATTAGTATGCAATTCATAACAGTTATACATGTTTTATTATTATTATTATAATATGTAGAATGTAGCTCTAACCAAAACAACAACACACACACACACATCCTGAGCATGCACATTGAAATATATAACCTGCTGCTAATCTTGCTATCACGCTTGATTCACATCCACCGAGCAGCTCTGATTAGTGTCTGCAGCGGCCATCGCTCTGCCGTGTTCTTAGAACACTGCACAGATACTCACGAGCTTCTCTCTGCTTTGGCCTTATCTAATTTAGCTCAAGGCCGTGTGACACACACACACCCACACTCACACGCACACACACAGACTACAAACAAGAACACAGCCGACACAAAAAGCCTTGAGAGCATCATTTGAAATGCAGCAGATGGTGCATAGCGATGCTACAGCAGCTGAGCTGAAAGTGTAAGACGGTTCAGCGCAGAGTGGATGTTACATCCTCCCCCTTACGCTCCTCCGTTTACTTAACTAATTAGAACTTATTTTGATGTTGCTTTTCTGTTGTGAAGAGGCTCTCTCTCCCCCATAATCACCTGCAACTTCTACTCATCTCTTTATTTTCGGTGCAAAATAATTAAATATTAAAAATGTAAAAGAAATACAGAACTGGGGGAGGGGGGACAAGGTCTCTTCAAAGTCCAGATACATATGATAAAATTGTAATTCCCTGCTAAAACCACGAGTCTGTCCTTTTAGCTAAATGCGATTGCAAAGAATAAGTTAATGAGACCAAAAAAAAACAAGTTTTTCTTGTTAATTGTTTGTGAATTTAACATTTTTAATCTCTGAATATTGCCCTCCTCCACCTATTTATTCATTGCAAAAGTCCTCTCTTTCCTCCCCCGACCATTTGACTATGTGGACGTCAAGATTCACGCAAATATCATTTATGTGACATAAAAGAGAGAGAAAAGCCTTCTTCCACAGGTGGGGTGCAGCACCAAAATAATCCAATTCCAGGCACAATAGTGACAGGCTTGATCGTTTTATTATTATCATTATTATGGAAAATTACTTTTAAATTTAAATTGAACCCCGTGGATGAAGGAAAATATTTTCCTTTTTTGTTGCTGGTTACACCAATAGCCCTATTTGTTAGCTCTTAAGTTAATTGTTGTCGTGTTTGACTACAGTTTGTTTCTGACACATTGACTGATTACTGATTGTAACTGATTGTAACTATAGGCCTCCTAAATATATAAACATTTTATTCATCAAAAAGCAATCATGTTACCTTCTTCAATCTGTTGTTTGTAATGATGATTTGATCCACTACCATGGCAACTGTGATGAAAAACTGTGGTGCCTGTGTGTGTGTGTGTGTGTGTGTGTGTGTGTGTGTGTGTGTGTGTGAGTGAGAGAGAGAGAGAGAGAGAGAGAGAGAGAGAGAGAGAGAGAGAGAGAG
>NW_022280155.1:543640-553528 GCF_004355925.1 Anarrhichthys ocellatus | reverse complement strand
GAGAGAGAGAGAGAGAGAGAGAGAGAGAGAGAGAGAGAGAGAGAGAGCCATACTGAGGTTGTTAATATTTACTTGCTGGAACCATGCGGAGCGGGTTTAAAGCTAATCTAAAAGGTCTTCCTCCAACACTGGAAATACGCACTGGGAGCCAAATGGAGATCCTGCTGAGACATATACAGCACACACTCACAGCACAAATACACACACGTACACACACATGCGTGCACACACACACACACATCCTAATCCCGTTGGAAGTGAGGTGAGAGCAGTTAAATGGGTGTCATGTGGAGTTATTGGAACGGTAACCTTTCCTTCAGGTATTTATCCAGCTCAGAACCCCTTTAGCATTATTTGTTTTAAAACATGGTGTGTATTCCTTCCATTGTGTGAAGCAGACGGGTCTTTAATAAGATTCTTTTATTCCTGCTGTCTGCTTTTTTGTTGAGTTCTTCCCTCAATGAAATATGCTGGGTGTTTTTGTTCCCCCCAACTCTTTTGGCACAGCTCCAGGTCTAGAACTTCTTTGCAAAACTAGCTAGTATAAAATATATACTTTACCATTTTTGTAACATTTTCTGCATAGTATCTTTACGCAGAATGTTCACGTGTGGTTATGCATATTACAGCCACGTTACAGCGGCCCCCCCATGTGGTTCCGGAATAAAGTGAGGGTCCAAGACTACATAGTCGCCTCTCCGGAGCGAATGTGGCGATGTAGCTACTGTCATATAAACATGCTGAAGCCACATCTGGATAGAGGATCTGACCCGCTCGGAAAGCCATTTTGCCGCTGTCCGGTGCTGAACTCCATCGATAAGGCTCTTGCAGCTGTGGCGCTGTCCAGTGCTGATCCCACTGAGACACGAGGCTGCTTCAGCGCTGCCACTGATGTAGAGCTGGTTTGAGGATGACGGTGGTCCGTCCAGCGACGTTGTCCAAGGACGATTAAACAAATGTTTTCACTTGATGAGGATGTGGTCAGTTCAATTGAATCTCACGTGTCTCTTTTCTCAGATGTGCAACACAACATCGATGTCGGGTGTTCTCCACCAATCAAACAACATGCGTACAGAGTGAATTCTGATAAGCACCTCCGTTTTGCAGAAACAGGTGAACTACATGCTGGAGAATGACGTTGCAGAGCCTTGCTCTAGTTTATGGAGATCACCGTGCATTTTAACGGGTTCTGAAAAGATTTCCAGAAGGTGAATGGGGTCTGGAAACCGGATTGTTAGAGATATCTGCATTCATGACTCGCCTTCTTGCAATACACAGTGATGCCATTGGGCGTGCGTAACGCTCCTGCCACATGTCAGCATTTCGTCAATACAGTGTTGTCAGGTTTATCAGCCTGCAGAGATTATTGAGATGACATTGTAGTCTATTAAATTCCGTGGAAAGATCACATGAAACAACTTTAAGCAGTGTTTGCTGATGCCAATTTGACACTTAACCTGGCGGAGTTTGAGTTTGGCCAGAATACGGTGACTTTGTCTGGAAAGGTCGTAGGTCGAGGGTAAGTCAAGTCGGTGCATTCCAAGGTCGATACTATCCTGTTTCTCCACGTTTGGCTCTTACAGAAGCTTTTGTAAAAAAAAATTCTGCTTTTGTGGCTTTTCTCACTGACTTGTTGAGTCCAAAAATGTGTTTTCACTGGTTCCAGAGTCGCTGGAGCGCGTTTGAGTGTGTAAAAGCTTTCAGGTTTAAAGTTTCAGTACTCGTTCAACCGCCTGTTCAAACTGCCTGATGATGCTAGTGATGCGGTAGCGCTCGCTGTTCTCCTTCGAGAAGGACATGATTGTGTGGAGCATCGGGGGGTTGGGCAGCCTTAGAAAGGTCAAGGTTCAATTGAGTTTAAGGGTCACGACTCAATTTATATTCTGATACTGTAATTTGCTGGTGGCCTTTAGTGGTTAAGAAGCATAGCATACACTGTAATGGCTAGTCAATTGTTTGATTCCACTTTTTGCATGTCATACCTCCTCTTTATGTCTCAACATGTCCTGTATTTATTCTGTGACCAATGAATACATAGAAAAAATGGGTAAAAAGTCATGAACATAAATGAACATGATTTCAGTAAACTTGACATTCACATATTTTGTCAACGATTTCAATTTTTCACATATTTCTTGTGACACCATGTGCGTCTGATTCTACATGGGGTCCCGACCCCAAGGTCAGGAAAGTATGTCTGAACTGCCAAATTAGTACTCATGGTTGGGTCGCCTGCACCAATGTTTAATTCACATGAAGTGACGGTCAAAAGCAAAAAGGCAAACAGTCTGTGTAATGTTGGTGTTTGGGTCCTAGGGTGCATTCAGTCCTTTTGGCTTACATCTTCTGTTGTCTCCGATTACTTGCCTTCCGGATTAAATGGCATGAACGTTGAATATATAATCAGATATTAGGTTCGTGGACACACACACACACACAGAGTCACAGATCCCAGAGGGAAGGTCGAGAATATAACAGAGAACCCAGGGGGGCCTGAAACCACAACAAAGACTCAGGAAACAAGATGTGGTATTTTAATCTCTCTCTACTCTATGTTGTGGCAGAACTGATTCCCCAGATTTTTAGCTGATCGGGTAGAAGCCTGTGTCCTAGTTCCCAACCACATAATACAAAAATATTTACATCAAGAAACAAATCTCACAAGTGCCCTCACAATGCCTCAATTATGATAGAATGCATCTTCAGTAATAGACAAACGCCTCTTCGATATATAGGGCATGTGTATAAAAGGGGTCTTCAATGGAAATAAACCAACTAAATAAGGTTAGGTTATCTTTAGACAAGCACAAACTCCTGCATGGATAGCACTAAGGTCTACCATGATGCAGGTGACCTAGTGGAAAGGGGTTCTTTAATATCAACTCCAGCTAGGTTTAAGAATGCTCAAAATGACCCTCAATCAGAAAAGTTAAGAGCTAAAACCAGTTTCTGGCTAAAATGTGGTCTGAATTAAGTTAAGGAAGGATCAGAATGGTCTGGGTGTGTAATCCTCCACCAGACTGTCATCAGACCCTGCCACACTCCCCTGAACTAAATAAAGTAGCCCTTTGGAAAAATGGAAAAATAAGAACATTTTTATTTATTGAATGTACAAGCTAGTTAAAAAAAGTTGTCCATTTGTCCCATTTAACTTAAACCTGCATTCTCTCTACTGGCCATCAGGGGGCGACTCCTCCGGTTGCAAAAATAAGTCTGGTTGTATGGAAGTCTATGAGAAAATGACTCTACTTCTCACTTTGATTTATTAACTCAGTAAACATTGTGAACCTGAGTGTATGGTCTCAGTCGCTGGTTTCATAGTAAACAATTTTTTTGGTCACCAAAAAGATAGTTATTCAGCGGTCAGGTGCTCATTAAAACGGCAGTCCACAAACCAATGGGTGACTTCACGGTGACTAGGTCGGCTTCTTAAGTACAGTCTATGGATCAAACGCTACAAGGAGTTTTGGTTTGGTTTACATATATATATATATTCATACATTAATTGCCTCATTTTTTAAAAGACACAACACATACATCAGCAGCTTTGGACCTCTTTTGACAGGTGTGTTTTTTCTCTTTAAAGGAGCTAATTTAGCAGTCTCTGCTGTACGCTAGGCTTCTGTATTCTCTGTACTGGAGGAACAGACGTGAAATTGTTGCAGATCTTTTCACCTGACTAAGACAATACAAACAGTACCAATACTTCCCCACATGTCAGCCTGATCCTTGAACAGCAATAACTACTATTACAGTCATTTATCAAAGACAGCTTCACCGCTGCTCCATAACGCTATTATACATTTTATGCACAACAGGGAGCTGACATTGCCAACCTCAGCCTCACACTATCGGCTCCCTTGCAGCTCGGCTGTAGGTTAAGAGTCTCTGCTGCTGTTGAGGAAGGGCCCAAGCATTACTCATTCCCGCTGCCCGCCCAGATTATCGATAGGGCTCTCGAGACATCTTCCCTCTTTAGAGCTCGGGAAACTATCTCATTATTAAAGAGTAATTCCTCCAAAGCAACAATGCCTTGTTTAATTGAACGTGTCCGCGGTGTCGGAAAGACAGGGGAGAGAGCGCCCTAGCCTCCAGCAAAGTGCCGGGTCAGAGGAGAGGTCGCTGACTGCGATGCAATTCCCCAACACAAAACACCGTTCAATACCAAGGAGCTGGGGAAATTGATCGGCAGCGCTCTCCGAGGAGCCATTGTTATTCGCTTCCTGGTATTAAATGAGAATATGAGAATAGAAAATAAGAGGAGATGAGATGGGGATGGGAGAGGAGGGGGGCTGGGTAAGATGGTTGGGGAGGAGAAATTGAAAGGAGTGGGAGAGGAGAAAATAAATGAGAGGGAGAGCCATCTTTGAGGATAGAGGGATGTCAAGACACTGAGAAGTGAGGACGAAATAAGTATATAAGAACATCAGCGCACCTTTGAAATCAAATTTGAATTAGAATGTATTCTTTGGGACTATTATGGGACTAGGATTATTAGCTTCCTCTATCTGAATGGATCCCAAACCTAAGACGTGCACTCCCAAATGTTGAATGTTATGTTATCAAGAGACAGACTAGTTGAAAAACGGGATTGTTCTGGTCCATAGAGAAACCAAGTGGTGACGTCAAGTCCCGGTAAGCCTCTGTTCCTCTAGCTTTTGTTACACATTGCAGACTCTCATTCAGCCATATCTTTCTCATCTGTCGGAAGCACGTTTTCTTTCCACATTCTAAGAGAAATTGGCATCCTCGTCCTCCTCTTTACACCTCGTCACCTGACTTCCACCTTTACTCCCACCATAAACCTTTTTAACCATCTGCCGTATTTGACAACTTGGGAGTTAGAACAGGCTTGTTAATATGGACTCCTACACCATATGTTCTACACTGGTTAGTACATTTGAGTAATCTAAAAAGGGCTTTGATGCAATAGAGTTTCTTTTTTGAGCAAGAAATAAATGTCAAACTCATCGAACTGCCAAACGATATTTTTCTCTCAGAACACTTTTAATCTGAAAGCTATAAATGTTTTAACAAGGTTGTAGAACTGTCTCGACCAGCATGTAGATCATTATGAGATTAGACATCGATACCCTCAGATGTATCTTGGTATTGGCCCAGTGGTGACACTATAGAATATTCTGCTGAGCAAGCATCTGCATTTGTTCCTCCTCTCATGTATGTGTTGTTGTTGCTTTTGTTACCTGTCTGTAGCATCATGTCTGTTCTACTTCACCCAGGATGCCACACCACTATCATGAAGTAAGCTGAGGTAGAGAACTGGAGGTCATCTCATGTGTCAGCTGAGCTTGCACACTGCCATCACCATTCGGGTGGCTCGTTTTAATCTGTCAAACTCATTTTGCTCGCGTTCTGCGGTGCTGGTGTTCATGCGTCTCTCGGCGCATCGCCACCGCTCCGGCATCCACCTGTTACCCGTGTAAGAGCGGATTGATTGTCAGCTTGAAATGATGGTGGCATGGATACAAAGGCTAGATGCGGGGAAAAAATAGATCTTTAACAGTACTTGTCTGATATGGTAATGTGTCACTAAGGGTACCATTCTTGATTAAAGTTGCTGTCTTGGTGTCATCGGTAAAGGTGGCTCAACGGTGCTCTACTGTAATTGTCATTATTCATAAAAATAAATAAATGGCAACATTTCAAGAGCCAAAGCTGCTGTCTTCAAATTGCCCATTTTGGATAAGATTCGATTTATTTGTTGTCATTTGCAGGTGCTGCAACATATCCTCATACAATGGTTCGTATTACATCTTACCAAAAGGTACTCTTCATTTTTTTTGTGCGTTTTCATACAAAAGTTGGCAACAAGTGTACATTTTTCCGTTACATGCAGTCAGTCTCTACATAGGAGTCTACTCAGTTAGGTTTAGGCAACAAATCTACTTTGATAGCTTTAGGCAAACAGTCCCTTGTGTGTTGACTCGTCCCTTACTCTTGCTGAGGCCAAGGTTGCTTGTGTCATCTGCATATTTAATTATGCTATTGTGGACACACAGTTATATGTGTACAGGGCGTATGGAGTTTGGGGCTGAGGCAGTAGCCCCCTGCTGTTTTTTTTCCCTGTGTGCCGATTTTGAGCTCAGCAGGCACCTTGTTTGCCATTCTCAGTAGCTTTAAAAGTAAATATATTGTAGGTAGGTATAGTGCGTGTGTGTTAGTGTGCACATTCACAGCTGCTAAAGTGAGGTAAACACAATTTTTATACTAACACACTTCTCATTCTCGCCCCTCTCTATCTGTAACACACACATTGGGGGAATGGCACTATGTGGTGTAAGCAGTTTCTTCTCTAAGAGTGGTCCAGGCTTTGATGTCACACAGCTATTTTTGAATGTGTGTGTGTGTGTGTGTGTGTGTTCAGACAGTGCAAGTCTGAATGCTCTTGTTATTTTGGTCTTCCCAAAGGCGGTACTTCACTTCACACTGACACTGCAGCATGTACACCAGTGCGCCTGGAGATGTACACACGCTTTGTCCTGTACATATGAGTCCCGAGATGCACACGCACATGCTCAGTAAACAACGAGTGTCCTTGCCTTTGTCGAAACCGAAGCCAAACAGTAGCTCAATAAACTCACCGTGTGGATGATAGATGAAGTAATATTGCTACGAGGTTCTGCTCACAGTCGCGAGTGCAGAAAATGACCAGCCAACTGTGGTTAACAAATCAACAGCAACACACAAAAACAAACCTCAAAGCAATACCGAATGTAGCTGGAAAAGCCCTGGCACACACACAGACAAACGCACTTCTAATAATAAATCCACTCATGGTAATTCATAATGGCATCCAGTGTGCGTGTGTGTAGGAGGGTGAATGTGTGTATATGTGTCTTACAGAATGTGTAATTCATTAAACTATTCCAGTTGACAACTTTGATTTAAATAACGGGAAAAGCAATATTTTTAGATGAAATGGAATCAGTGTCAACCCTCTATTTAATGATTTGTTAATTATGTCATTTTTGCACGGTTATAATATATGCTACCCCATAACGATATGATACAGTAGGTACCGGTTAGTTAAACTGTATAAACGTAGGGCACGTTCACCAACCTTATTTAGTCTGGTTGAACTGAACCCTTGAGCTTCCCCCCCGTTGATGCAGTTTGTTTGTGTTGGTGTGAAGGAAGAACTGAAACTCTGGTGCTGACCAAACAACGGCTCTCTGGTCCGCATTGAACGGGCGGTCTCGGTTCATTTGTGGTGTGAACACCATTTGACACCAATCACAGGAAACAAAACCATTTCATTGGTCAAAAAAAGTAGCAGCCTATTTGCTGCCGCTAAATTTGATGAATTTTGCTGTTTATTAGGTCACCAATGTGACAATAATTTGCTTGCTAGCACACCCCGCAATCCCTCCGCCTCAAGGAGACAGGTCTCGGCATAAGGAGAGTGATGGATGGACCGTTTAGACCCGATGCTGCAGTCCTGCCTATTTGGCTCATTTTCTGTAACCAGTCTCGCTAACTAGCCAGCCTGTTAATGAGTCAAATTTAACAACTTAATGCTTCATCAACAAGCTCTTGTGACAGCGCAGGAAAGCACATTTCTATCGGCAGACAATTTTTCAGCTCATTTTCTGTATGTTAACCAATGTAGCGTGAAAGCGTGGTGGAATTTGAAAGCTAGCTAGCTGACTAGCCATCCGCTAAATGAGAATAGAATAACAACTTTGCTTCATCTACACACTCTTGACACGGCATCGTAAAGCAGATTTGTATCGCCAGATGACTGACAACTTTTTTCCGCTCATTTACTGCACGTTAACCAGTGTAGCATGAACACTTGGTGGAATTAGCAAGCTAGCTAACTAGCCAGCTTCTCCTTCTATTCATTAAATCCCTGCAGCCATCAGCAGGCAACAGGAATTTGCGGCGTCAGAGCACAGTGCCATAACGCACAGCCTTTCACTGTGTTTACATCATTTAATCATGTGCAACTGACACAAGCAGAACTAAATGACGGCAATAATAAAAAGTTAAATTCATTCTAAAAATAACAATATATGGCACACATTGAGACAAATTTGTGGTATTGGGCTATATAATTAAGATCTGAATTGACCATATATGTCTTCAACTAAAATTCCAAAAGGTCCAGATTGGGAAAATCTCCTCGGGCAAAGGTCAGAAACATTACAATAATATCTAACTCGCGCTATTTAGTGCCATATATATATAAATATATTCAAGAAGTCTGGTAGTAGTAACAACGTCTCTGTGTAGTCAACAACTGTCAAATCAAATAAAGAAAGTACACATCACTTATATTTTAACAAATTATTATTCTCAGTTTTCAAATTTAACTGGATGGATTATAAATAATACATAAATAAATGTTCTTCTCATTTCAAGTACAATAAGGGCTGGAGTAAAGACTAACTGACATAACAGAAAGCTTTTCAAAAATGTGCATCTTAAAATAAAGTACTTCATTTTAGAAACATTAATTTCACTGAATTGTCCTGCAGCTTTAAATTCAGTTCATTCAGGTGTGAAGTGATGTCAATCAAAAAAGCCACAATATTATATTTTTCTCATCTTCCAACAAGAGAAATCAGTGAGCAGGACTTTATGTGTGGTTATTAACACTTGTTTCAGCTCTATCCTCTCTGTTAACATCCTTGTTATGCAGTGAATTCATGTGTTAGGATTCTGATCATTTTGGGCTCTTAGGTTTATTTTCTGTGTCTTCATTTCAGATGTGAGAGGATACGTTTGTTCAAAGGAGTTGTGCTTTGCCTCGTAGTGCGCTTCATTTGCCGCGTTTATCAATAATTACGGTTTCTGAACATATGATACTGGTTTTAACTGCCTGTGGTAAGAATTAACATAGAAGAGTCTGTTCATAATTGCTTATAAATTATTTCCTCTCTGATCTCATGTGAGATAACTTCTTCGATTAGCGCAATTTTCCTGCTCTTGTTTCTATTTCCTCGTCTCAGCCCCGTGTGTCACGGTGTGTGTAAACCTCGCTCGAGTCAGGAAACATGTCAGAATACCCATATTTGATTGGCTGAGCTGCATCACCTGATGTGATATACAAAGCATTGGTCAGTGTGTTTCCTGCACTGCTGAACAAGTGCCGTAACGGCTGAATAAAGTGCGCTTCAAGTACAAACTCATTGCTTAATATGTTTAATTCCGAATTGCCTTTTGGTTTTAGGTCCTGGGTCCGGATGCAACTGCGTCTGGGTCCGGATCCGGACTGTGGTCCGTCAATTGAGGACCCCTGATATATGTCATGCCTAGCTAAGACATTTGGTATTGTGGGGTGTAATGATCATTGCTCGGAGCTGCAAACTGGCCTTTATTTTTTTTAGTCGTGCTGTGATCAGATTACTGTAATCCCTCATCACACTACATCTACATCCCACTGCTTTTCAACCTGCTGTTTTAGTAAATGCTGAGGTCTGGCTCACACTGTAAACATTCAATGTAAGACAGTCATTGAGTCATGACAAAAACACACGCATCTAGACGCACACACATCCAGAATCCCCATCAAAAAGAGGTTACCTAAGAACAGATGCAAAGCTCACAGGAAATAACATTCTGCCACTGAAGCTTTCCTACAGAGACTGTGTTTGAATGTGACTCTGTGTGTATCATGTGCTTTTTTTTAACCACACACATGTATGCATGCAAATACATCTGTGTGTGTGTGTGTGTGTGTGTGTGTGTGTGTGTGTTTCACTGGTTTCAATTATTAGTTATGGTGTACTTATCCTGCATAAAGAGATGAAAGGTTGGCATGCTAGACATAAAGCCAGTGGGGGATGAGGATGGCATGTGTTTGGGTGTATTTAAAAGAGAGAGAGAGAGAGAGAGAGAGAGAGAGAGAGAGAGAGAGAGAGA
>NW_022280155.1:527936-543630 GCF_004355925.1 Anarrhichthys ocellatus | reverse complement strand
AGAGAGAGAGTAGAGAAATAGACAAAGACAAAAATAGATATGGATAATGGTAAAACAAAATAGTGCTGCTAGCTAATTTCATTGGAAAAGAGTTGCCAATACTGGGCTAGATCATTTTTTTTAAATCTATTGTACTCTTGCTAGTTTCTCAGACTTACCAACCCTAGCTTTAAAACCGCTTCCTGTTTGTTTGTTAGATGTCCTTTATTGTAGAGGATTTCTGATAAACCTGTGTACTGGAGTGTAATGAACCTAATCCCTCTATAAGCTTTAGACCAACCAGCTCAAACACAAACCAACAATGTTTTTAGAAAATGTGGGACCCCTTCACTTAAAGACAGTAAATACTTAAATGCGGAGTATTAGTTGGCAGATTTAACGTTTTTTTTCTATAAGTAAAACATATATTTAAAGAAAATGCATACTGTAATTCACACATTTTTAAAAATATAAAAAAATGTATTAATTGATTATATTTAAACACTCAGTAGACATATGGTACACTCAGGACTCCATAAAGCTGAAGCAGTCAACCATTGGTGAAAGCACACGGCAGCAACACGGGGGGAACTGGAGGGTTACATTTCTCTTGCGTAGTTGATAAAGAACTGAGTGATTGTCCATCACTTCACCCCGATTTTGTTTGCTGATCCAAGGCTCCAAACTTGTTACCATGTTAACTACAGATGTCCACCTCTCCATCGTCCTCACTGGCTCAGCGGGAAGATTGAAACACACAAGCCAAAACCTGCACACACAGGGAGAATTTCATTGTTGTAGTCTGGGTTGTAGGGTCTATTTTTGAGAGCCCCAGTCTCCGATTCAGCCCCAGGACTCTTTGTTAACAACACAACCTCCACAACACTACCGCCCACCTCTAAGTCTACGGTGTGAATTAGAGGCACACACATCACCAACATGGTATGATACCAACATGTCCTTTTGCTGTCCAAAATATGGTAGTGTACACAGTAGTAGATGGGTAGTTGTGGGAGTACAAATAAAAACAACTTTCATGACAATCCTTTGAGGAAATCTGGAGGTTCAGAGTCAGTTCTTTTGGATTTCCCCTTTTCCCCAACATGAAAGCAACCTGGTATGCACAAACTAGATGCTCCCAAACACTGTGAGGTCTCAGTGATTTGTAAAATCTAATGCTGATGTAAAAAGATGCATTATCTCTTTGGCTGCTATTTAAAAGGGATCAACTAGAAGGAATATCCTGGAATATGTATTTGTTTCATTTTATTGACGCAAACAAACTCATACAGTTTTGCAGCTAAGTGCAATTTGCTCTTCTTGTGTCTGATTGAAATTTATATACGCCATCTTAGACCGGTCTAATGTTCAGTCCGTCATGTAAATTGAAAAATGCAATTACAGACGGTAACCTTGATGCTGCCTTTCTGTTTTTAACCATAATTACTGGCTGTTTACCTGTTTCAGATGAATAAGCTGTGAGTGCCCAAATTGGATTTTCAAGTTGAAGCCAGCCTCTCAGAGATTAATGACTTCATGAACAGCCCCTTCCATTATGATTCATATTATGTTGAATAACCTATTTCAGTATTCTACTGTATGTCACGTTTAGCTCCCATCTGTCTGAGGGTGAAGTGTTTTATGAACTAAAGTGGATAATGGAGTAATCGGGTTCCAACCCCTCAGCTGTAACTCTGTTTATCCCACCTGTGGAATGCTTGCCGTAATGAAAGGTAAAGCTGGGTAAAACATGAAACATGTTATGTTTCTTCATGGTCGTAAATGATCAGCTGAACATGGGCTGACACATTTTGAAGAAGAAGACGAAGCTTTGTGTTTGTTTGTTCCAGTGTCTGTTAATCTCAAGTAAAGAGCCAATGGATACTTCTCCCCACCGCCTGCAAAACAAACCAAAAATACGTAGTCTTCATGCAACAAACAGAAGCGCATGGCTAATTATTGGGCAAAATGACATCATCAGACCTACCGTTTGCATTATTTATGGCAGAAATATGACCTGCCCTTGGTTTGCCCTGATATTCTTACTCAAAACCTAACTAATCTCACTCCTCATCCCTAAACCTAACCAACCCAACCATGAATTCTACATAATAATCAGCCTTGTGCTTCTGTTTGTTGCAGGGTGTGCTCGCTCTGCAACAAACAATGAGCAATGGGTGTTTGTTTTCAGGATAATGTGCTTCTGGAACAAACAGGCTAAAGATCCAATGTTCAATTTTTACTAATGGTCCGTCAGCACAATGGGCAGTCCTCCCTTGAAAGCGGGTGAATAAACCGAGAAGCATTGTAGGGAAAAGAATAACTTTCTGTTTGCACACCTAGTACTTCTCATTAAGCGATTCTTATTCTACAGTTTACGTTAGAGTATTGCCCCCAACCAGTCCAACCTCATGATCCAATTTTTTCCTTAGACAGCTCACAAACTCCAGACTTAGAGCAACATAGCAAGCAGTCAAATGACTTGAAGGCATGGGGCAGGATCGATAGGCTACTTATAATGAGTTATAATGTTATAATGGCCCAGACATACCAAACTAAAACAAATACCTAGCATTGTATAAGGCTGCACCCCATGTCCTAAAAGTTGCAATTGAACACATCGCAAAGACTACAGTCAACGGCACAACTAGCATGGACTTTCTCTGCCTTTTGTAACCATAAGTAGAAGATGTAAAAGTGAATACTCAATGAGACATTTTTTTGGTGGCCAAAATGTTACAAATTAACTTTTAATGAAGTGAAAACACACTGTGAAAGGGTTAAAGTTCTAAGACAGTGTGGTTGCAACCTTTCAGGTTAATAATGGAACATATATTTTACTAAATGAACAATGCTGTATTGAAGAAGACTTGAAACTAGAGATTGAGACCATAAACTCATGTTGAGGTAATAAATCAAGAGAGTAATTTTCTCATAGACGTCTATACTTTTTGCAACCAGGAGTCAGCCTCCGGTTGCCATTAGAAAGAATGCAAGTTTAAGGAACTTCCGCATTGGCTTCACTTTTCAGACTCAGAGGTTGCCGCCTGCTGGATGTAAAAATGAAGTTGATGAAAGTACAGAGACGGCACAATTGCAGTCAAAACAATGAGGCTAAAAAAACTCCACAGAACCAAAGGAAACAGCAGGTGATCATTATTTTTGGGTTCCTCACTACTAGTTAATTACACAACTAAGCCTTTTTACATTACACATAGTCATGTGATCTAATTTTGATATAAAAACATTGAATAGTGCAGCTGTAAAGAAACATTTGAGCACAGTTATTGCTATTCCGAGTTTGGCATTCACCCATTTTCTTCTCTCAACTTGCTTGCTGCCTTAACAGGAGTCGATTAGATCCCTGCACATTCATGGAGGAATTGGTGCTCGGACTTGTATTGCTAGCTCATGGGCATGAATAACACATTATTTGTGTTAGTTTGTGGATATTTGATGAAACACAAGAACATGCATCAAGTGAGCACTATATCAACTAAACCAATACAATTCTTAGAACTAGATCTTGACAAATAAGCCAATATTGCAGGACTCATCTAAATTAATATTGTTCTTTGGTGGACATCCTAAATTTGCCATTAATTAATTTCCAAAACCGCATGACATACAGTGAAACCTTGTGCTTTTGGGGCAGTTATACCAGCTTTGCCTGGCTGGTATAAACCAGTTTTGGACTAGTCTAGCTCAAAGCGACAAAAATGGGGATGGGAGGGGTGGAAGCGTTCCACAAGGCTGCATGGCTAGTTATTAATAAATATAATAATCATGTTCTGTTATATGACATTGTGCAATGCACGCAACCTAGCAGTGAGGGCAAGTTCCTCAGCTAGCTTGTAGAACCACCATGTCTCATTTTCACAGTAAAAAGGCTTCTTTTCTTTTTTAAAAAGAAAGACAGAACAAACATCCAAGAGGCTTTCTTTCTCAATTTTTGACAAATCATGCTCTGGATGAAACATTTTTCTTTGTGTTTTGATTACAGTTGACTTAGTTATGTTGTAGCGTAAGTAGTAGTAGTAGTATATCTTGTTTGCTTAATCAGTACAAAAAGGGAGGGTATGACTAATTCTTGGCTGGGCACAGTAACTTCTTTCCTGGCTGCATAATTAATTCACAATTACCATATGTATGAGAGTGGTAATGATCTTCCTATCCAACTCTTTGCATAGCATTGCAATATAAAGAAAAATGTAGTGCGATCAACCCTTGCACCTTGTAGAAGTATTCATTCACAGTAAACTCTGCCATGTAACAGAAGCAGAACAGAAGGGTGTTCTTGGCACCTTACCCGAGCACTAAACACCAACTTCCACAAAGAAAGACCTCATGTTGTTGTTTGGTAAACATGGGAACCAAGGAAATAAACTTTTATCTGATGACACACTCCTAACTCCTCTCTGGGTTTATCGGATCGCTCACCAGTGGCTCTGATGAAACAATTCAGCCAATGGTCCATCCCGGATCGACACACACCTTAAACACCTGTGCTGTAAAACAGCGCCCACATCGTTTAGTACCAGAATCTCCTCAGAGACACACTCAAACACTCTCCTCCCTGCTGCATGACATAGAGAGAACAGATTGGTACAAATGGTAGTAAAGGCTGATTCTTCTGTACCACTGGAGTCATTGCCAGAGGCTGTGAATGTACAAGTGCTCTTCAGAGATGGGTTCATTTCTAACATAACAATGGAAGACACTATAACCCTCTCCTTTTTGAGGCCCATATTATAGTTCATTAAGTTGTGTGTTACTCTCTGGAAAGGTTCAGTAAGCGTATAACGTCACATGGTTTGGTGTAATAAAGAACATTAAAGGAAATGGTAATTATTTAATTCAACAGTACAGTAATATTCAATTGAACATGAGAGGAACTTTCATTTTGCGTTGATTTTATAAATTTGTTTACTGTGTGCTGCAGTGAGAACAAAGTTGCAGGTCGGCGTTTTTCAGCTGTCGTCGTGGCTTTTTTGACACCAATAAACAGAGGTGACGCTATTTGGACTGCGGAGGAGTAACGCAGAAAAGTGGTATACGGCTCTGGTCACAAGGTAGCCCCGCCCTAAAGCATGCCCTAGTTTATAATCTATTTGATTCTAAATGGAGCATCATTTACTAAATGAACATCATGCTGTATTGAAGAAGACTTGAAACTAGAGATTGAGACCATAAACTCATGTTTACAATGTTTACTGAGGT
Organism: Anarrhichthys ocellatus; assembly: GCF_004355925.1. Taxonomy (NCBI): domain Eukaryota; kingdom Metazoa; phylum Chordata; class Actinopteri; order Perciformes; family Anarhichadidae; genus Anarrhichthys; species Anarrhichthys ocellatus. Next base: position 538,431 of record NW_022280155.1, on the reverse strand, counting down.
AATAAATCAAGAGAGAAGTAGAGTCATTTTCTCATAGACTTCTATTCAACCAGAATTGTTTTTGCAACCAGAGAAGTCGCCCCCTGATGGCCAGTAGAGAGAATGCAAGTTTAAGGACACTTCTGCATTGGCTTCACTCTTCAGAACCGGAAGTTGCCGCCTGGTTTGTCACTATGAGCAACACTTATTAAACATGGTCCTTTGACTCGTTAATATGAAAATATATTCATTGGGGTAGCTTTAACTCAGCCTCAATACTCCTCTTCACGGACTCCGCTGTTGCATCGCCATGTTTCTATCAGCGTCTATATTGTTTCTATTAAATATCTAAGAAATTTGAGATGCACTCACGTTTACAGCCTTTAAATATAACAATCAGAACTTGAACTATCATTAGAGTAACATTTCAGTACTTTGTTTGATAAAACAGTCAGTGGTCTTTTGAAACTGTTGGTACATTACTACTACTTTGTGATCTGGAGTCAGACAACCAGACAGTGAGATCCCCGCCTCTCAGCAGTGGCAGTGTGGGTAATGCAGTTTGACAAGACGGCCATCTGACGCACAGAGGACACTGACAGACTGCCCGTCCAGCTCTGCAGGACAACGCAACCACACCTGTCAAGGCTCATAATGCTTAGCTGCATCTGCCACCGGCCACGCCTCTCTCTCTCTCTCTCTCTCTCTCTCTCTCTCTCTCTCTCTCCCTCTCTGTGTCTGAGGATAAAAGCATCAGTGACAGAAGGTGAGGGGCGTGCAGTGAAAGCAAAAAAATAGTGGAAGACAGAAGTTTTCACGATGGTGAAAAGCAAGAATCAGCTCCCTGGGAAGTGTTCAGATGGCATTAGAGTTGAGAGACAAACTGGGTCAGTGAACAGGACTTAAAGAACAAAAACACACTGACTCAGTGGATCTTAAAGGGACAGTGTGTAGGATTTGGTGGCATCTAACGGAACTGGATACCCCTCTGCTCACTTTCCCCTTTCCAAGACGGCATTAGCGTGAGCAGGCAAGTGCATAACCGTGGTAACGCCGTTCTCCTCGGTCAGAGGCCATACTTAACACAATACTACTTTAGGAGCTACGTAAGTCAGGCGGTGGCTTGAGGTACTACGGTTTTAATCTCTGTGACTCGCTTTACAACAGTTTCACAAGCATGGCGGAGAACCACGGTCACCTTCAGGTAGCACTAAAATGCAAAAGTCTCTCGCTAGAGCCAGTGTTCGGTTCGGTTTGTCCGTTCTGGTCTCTACGTCACTCCTCCGCCGTCCAGATATGGTCACAAAAAAAACAGGATAGGGACTGCCAAAATCCAAGATAGCGATGGGCAAACTGCCAAATTGGAGGCTTCAAAACGTGTGACGTCACGACGACTACGTCCACGTCTGCAAGTTTATTTGTAGCGTTTGGGTTGGAATGGAAACCTGCAGAATCTCAGGCCTCGGTGTCACATGGTAGAAAACCTCTGACCTGGAATAACTACAGCCCTCCTGTGTTTCACGTCAGGCGAAAAGTTGACTCGCCTCCCCCTACATTCACAGTTTTGAAAAACTATTTGAACACTCCACGAGTCTCAGTCACTATTTGTGCTGGGCCAGTTCGCATAGAGGAAGTAACCAATATGCATCGGTGAGCTTCGGTGCCACGCAGAGCGAGATTAAGATGGGCTCCCTCGCTGTGAAAAGTGTGAAGAAGCAGAGCTTTTACAGACAAACCTCGGGTTCCAGACCGCTGAGCGCAGCGTGCCAGAGCCGCAAGACAAGAGCTCAATGTCATCTCACAGCTTTAAGAGGAGAGCTAGATGCTGGCGGGGATTTCGGGGGAAGAGAACAGAAATAGAGGGAAGTGAAAAGGTTGACGTATGGTAAGGAGGGAGGTCGGGGGGGGGGGCTAATCCAAATACATCACTACCAGTCTGCACACACACGTACACACACACATACACATTAAGAGGGGCCAAAAGGTTAGCAGTGTGCGCCCGGTTTAATTATGATGAAATACATGGCAGTGATGTGGACAGCACCCAGGTGCATGCTGGGAAGACAAGCTATCACCAATCTGTCAGCGGCTGTCTGCCTCGGCTCGGACGGACGGACACACACTCGCTCACCTGCACACACTGGCCGATGTGGACCAAAAGGTAACGGCAGTGCACGATGCACATCTCGGAAAATGTTCCGTTACAAGTCAAAGCCACACGTGAGCTGTTCCATTTGTATTAAAACAGATATCATATCATACGACATGGTTAACGATTGAGAGAAATAAACGAGAACTGCTTTAATTTCAATAAGTTCAACAATATAACCGTGCTATTTTCAATTATTAGTTGTTCTCATTGTCACTGTCAGGCCACTGTCTTATTGGTGGTTTTGTGGGTTTTACATTTCTCAACCAATGAAAAGTATTAAAAAAGAGCTTGTGACTACATCTCACCGTTCCATCTGATTCTCAATCTGTCGGTGAACCCTCATAGTGATCCTATAGGGGCGACTGTGACTCAGTGGTAGAGCAGGGTCCTCCTTCAATCAGAGGATCGGCGGTCCAATCCCCGGCTCCGCTTATCCGTGCCGATGTGTCCTTGGGCAAGACTCTTAACCCCAAGTTGCTCCTGTATGCTGTGCCTGCGGTGTATGAATGGATATGAATGGTTAGTTAGAGTCCTGAATATCAGTGTATGAATGGGTGAATGATGACATAGTGTTAAAGCACTTGGGTCCGAAAACTAGAAAAGCGCTTCACAAGTACTATTCCATTTACCATCGCTCCACCCCGCCTCCTCCTTGAATGAGGTGCAGCACACAGCAGTGATGAGGCCATTACATCTGACTTCTCCTGAGGCGGTCTTCCCCGCAGTTTCATAATGAACAAAAACATATTTTTTTGACACTTCTTCAACAGCAGTCTGATCGAAAGATTCAACTCTGCAGGTCGGGGATGGCCGCTTGGTGTGGGAGGATCTCATCGTGGGACCCCTCCCATGCGCATTTCCTCTATGAGCCGCAGTGAGCGCCAGCATTAGGTCAACCGTCACAACTTTCCAGTTTGGGGTTCGTCTCACCACTATCATCAACGTCATTTTAGGCTATTGTTTTCAGTGAATGGATTCACTGCACACTTTCTGTCCAGCACCAACAAATAGAGAAACAAAGTAAGTGACCAGCTGGTGAAATAAAAAAAGAGAGTGAATACTGGACTTAGATTTGCCAAATGAATGATAATGTTGCATTGTGTTTGTTAGATAGATATTTGCTAGGTGAATGGGCAACTGTTTGCTAACATCTTGGTTATGGTTCGTTAGTGTTCCCATGTCGCTAAATAATTCATTAAGGTTTAAGCCAAAACAAACCTGGATATCTACTCCACCATTGTGTCCAGCTAAAGGCTGTGCACTACTTTGATTTGTGTTCTGTCAAGTGTGTTCTAAAGCCAAACGGCTTCTGTTTTGCCTCATTTAATGTGCTTAAATGTTTACAGATGGTTAATGCTTTTTCTGACGCCCAATGTCCATCATTTATTCTAAACAAATGTATAATATTGACAGCACTGTATATCTATAGTTATAAACACTCATGGATAATGCATTGTAACAATAACAAAGCACATTACGAAGCATTTTATTATGACTTACATGGTCGAGTATCAGAATGCTTCATCATTTTATTATTCACAATGCATTACAAACACTTTTATAATGCATTATAATGTGATTGTATGTAATGAAGTAAGTGGGCATTGAGTGCTTTTAAAACAGCGGTCCTCAACCTTTTTTTGCGCCACGGACTGGTTTCATGTCAGACAATATTTTCACAGACCGGCCTTCAAGGTGCGGCGCAAAAACACGACGAAATAAAATGATATGATCGGCATAAAAACAAATACATAAAAAATACAACTCACCATAACGCTGAATCAGTGGGAGCCCTGAGCTTGTCTCTCTGCAACGTTTCTCTGCAAAGACATTTGTTTTTTACTCATTTTCGCTCGTTTGTGGGCTTCATTTTTGAGGTAACGTATCACGTGACCGAGACAAGCATCTTGACATGTGTCAAGAGGCACAGGCGGATGTAATTGGGGGAGAATCCAGTCATTCTTCAAAATAAAACATCTTTCAGACTCTGATAATCAATAAAATAGAAATAATATAAGTTACTTATTTTTTCTGTGCGTACCACAGACCAAATGACCCGCGGCCCGGTGGTTGGGGACCGCTGCTTTAAAAGACAAGGGTTGATATACATTAGCAATCAAATACACCCCCACCTTCTTCTTCCCATGTTCCCCTTGTAGTTAATATGCAGCTCCCGCACAAGGAGCATGTTATAACACAATGAAAAAGCATGATGACTGGAAGCAAATCTTTGATTTTAAAATACTTTATTTCATAAACAATATCTGAATTCAACTCCGTCGGGCACATACACAGTAAGGATAGAAAATGCTTGAATTAGAATAAGAGAAAACAACGATAATTGGGCATTCCTATCTGCTGTCCTCGAGTGGCAGCTTACAAAGTGAGCTACCTGTGTGAAGACGATGGTGAAGATCTAAAGAGTGGCCTGGTGGTTAGAAAACTGTGCTACACATGGAAGATGCAGGTTTCAAGCTCCTGTCCTGCTGAAGTGTCTCAGAGCAAGACACTGAGTTTGTTCCAGCTGCAGGGCAGGGGCGATGGATGACCTGTATACTGACCGGAGAAACTTTCTTTCTGGGAACCATTATACAGTAGTACCTCAATGTTCTCAGACAGATGTCATATATATGCAAATCATTCTTTTTTTCCAAGGTCGTCAAATACGGCTGCTTGGTCGATGGCTGCACTTCCAAACTGTGACCGTTGTCACCGTAGTTATGGTGGAGGAGCAAGTCAGGTGAAGTGGTACAAAGAGTGATAAAGGCTGCATAGGGAGGGAGGTTGTGGAGTATGGCAGGGTCAAAAACACCAAATGTTGACTTGTTTAAAGATACGTACTTATGTTAATTCACGTAACGTTACATAACATAACGTCGGAGTTGATGGCAGAGTCAAAAAACACCAAAAGTCAACGTTGACTCGTAAAGTTACCTGTGTAAGTTAACTTATGTAACATTACATAACTTAAGTTACTTTATGGCCATAGTTATGTTACATAACATGACATAACATCGGGGTTAATGACAGGGTCAGAAAGCACCAAAGGTAAACATTGACCTGTTTAAAGTTACGTCCGTTACGCAACAGTACATACACTTATATGTTGCAGATGCAATGTAGCCTTCTCAGCTATGCAACAACCCTATTTTTTTTGACCCAGAGCACGATCTTTTCCTATACCTAACCATGTAGTGTTGTTGCCTAAACCCTAATGCTGCTTCAAGTGAACGTGGAAGTATATTTCGAAAAGACGCAAAACTGACACTAGAGGGGCACGTAGCGCGTCGTAGTTTGAAACGTAGGGCCGCTGACCAAGCTGCCATGTTTGACGAGTAGTGAGTGACAAACTGTTGCATATGTGTCGTCCATCATCTGCTACAGTTGCTTTTATTCAAATTACAGAGAAAAACGGATCCACGCTCGGCACCTTTCTCATCTTCTGCTTTCTTTACTACTTGTGCTGTCTTATCATGGTGTGGTTACATTTGGTAAAAACTATTTTGTTTAAGGTAGAGCATGGATGCAAGCCATTGGAATCTCACAAATAGACGTAAATAAAATCTATTTCAATACCGAAAAGACAACATTTTGGTCAATGGTGTAAATCGAGCTAGAAAAGATTCACATTGTCTGCATTGGCTGTATAGTTCTTTACATGTTGGAAGACCTTCGTCTGTGTGGCTAGACCATCATCAATTACCTCTAATATATAGCCAAATATTGCGAATACTGTTCGAGATCAAATACACATCTTTGTGCAAAGAATGTGGGTTCCTGCTACTATGAAAGCTCGGACAGGTGTCAGTTTGGAGTTTTTAGAAAAGTTTCCCACAGTAGAACGACACCAAGGACAACATTAAGAAGGCATTTGCTGTATAGAATACCTTTTTTTTGCTCTAGATCATAATTCAATTGGAAATGCCTTTTGTTAAAGAATACACCAAAATGCACACGTCACAAAAGCCATAATGTTAGATTAGAAAGACGAAACCACAGGCCATGGACTGTGTGTGCCGTCCCAGGGGGGGGGAATATTGAGAACTGGCTGCTCTGGTGTGTCCCCCCACCCCTACCCAGAGCGTTCTCCTTTCTGTACAGTGTTAGCCGTCCATCCACTTGTTCCCATCTGTCCCTCGTTTCGAGGCTCACCGCTGAAGCTACGAGTTGGTGAGGCGTCGAGGGGGGGTGTGTGTGACTGAGAGTCGGTGAGCTGTGCTGTGCTGGACACAGTGCTCCACCATGCTGTGCCTGAGACAAACTGTGCAAACGCTACTGTGCTCTTCTGTCCTCCGGGGCTACCGGCGCTGCTACCGTACAGTAAGTATACGGTACCACTCTGGAGGAGGCTGTGGATGTGTGTTCATGTGTGCGTGTGTGGTACAAACGTTGGCCAGGCAGTGATTAACTCGGGTCTTCGCTACGACCAGTCAAACTGTAAACAGGACTTTTAGTCTTCAGTTTTTATATACAGACGAAGCAAAAAAAAAAGCTTCAACCCCCCCATCCATTTCATTGTTTGGCTTCACAGCGAAAAAAAAAAGAAAAAAAAAAGAAAAGTTAATCTTCTTTACTTTCTAATAACTGGTCTCTCAGTCCGAGACCCGAGACCGTGGCAGTCTGTGTATCCCGGAGGCTTCTTTCTCTCTCTCCGGTTGCTGAAAAATCAGTTGCTATGAGGTAACCAAGGAGTAGATCATACTGGAACACAAGAAGAAGAAACAGGAAACGGTCAGCGAGTCAACACTGGCAGGCGGGATGTGACAAAGTGAGAACGAACAATAATCTGATGGCCTGCTAGGAGCATTCGGCGTGTTTGTGCGTGTGTCAAACATCTCATTGATCCATAGTTAGTATTTCTGCTGATTCATGTCCATGCTGCTGTCTCATCTGCTCGCAGATTTAATGGCAAGTCTGTTTGTGTCCTTGGAAGTGAGAGGCTCAGAAGTGGACTTATTTATCTTAGTTGCTGACGGCAAACTTTCATGTGCGACGTCCCTTTGAAGCTTTTTCTGTCGTGATCTGCATAATTTGGAGTAACGCTGCTTCTCGGTCAAGATCGGGCCTGCATTAAAACAACACAGGGGGCTGCTGCATTGGTGGGGGTGCAAAATGCTGTTCAATGATCTATTATACTTGAACACAGGATTTCTTAACTCTTGGAAGCTTTCACAGCGGCAACAATTTGATCTTATCAAGGGGAAACAGCATGCCTTGTTTTGTTGCATCCCAGCTACGCCGATATACTGGCTTCATCCAAACGAATCAGCGGGCTGCGTTTCAAACAGAGCTCGAGGCAGTCCGGATGCAGCTTTTTGAATGCGTGCAGGCCGACATGAGCACGGCATGAAAAATGTCAGCTCCGTCATTTATTCATTTCTTTTTCATTATTTTTGACCAATTTTATATTCATTTTAATTTGCACAAGGTCTGCAGGTGTACATTAAGAAATAACTTCTGTCATTTTAAAATGACATACAGCCATTGCATTATGACTAAGACAGTAAAGGATACAGAAAAGCCCCTGGTACTTTGATCACTGTTTAACTCTGAAGTACCCCCTTCCCCATTTCTCTGGATTCCATTGCGGAACGCCGCAGACGGCAGGCGCGAAACAGGCTTCAATGTAGTCGGGCAACTCTTCACCGTCAATGTACCGTCAAAGTGTCTGACAACATTATGGAAAGGACAATATAGAGAAATAAAACATTTTTTCTTTACCTTTCACCTTTCTTTTCGTTATTGTGTCATGTGACAACGTTGGAAGCATGAGTGAGAGTTAGAGACAGAGGGTGCTGTCAGAGTTTGTTACTTTGGAGGACAGGAAGCGTAGCTTAGTGTTGTTATGCAAGAGATTTTCGTTGTCATGGCATTTAGCTAATTTCAACAATCTGGACAGGACGCGAGATTTCAGAACGAGACTTCTCCTTGAGCAAGGTTAGACACAATACTAAATGTATTTCTCAGTCGGGTCCTTTCCATAATGTTGTCGTACACAATCTGAGCCTATCAGTGGCAAAAACAAGCACTTTTAGTGGATGTATTTTGACGGTGAGGAGTTGCCCCGAGTGATTACATTACAGCCCGTTTAGCAGCTGCCATCTGCAGGGTTCTCCCTCAGTACTGGACACATTTTCAAAAGTTGTTCCCATTGGTCACTTAGATTAGAGGGCAACTCCAGGTCAGAAAAGTGAAGCCAATGCAGAAGTTCCTTGATCCTGCATTCTTTCTAATAGCCACCAGGGGGCGACTCCTCTGGTCGCATAAAGAAGTCTGATTGTATAGAAGTCTATGAGAAAATGACCCTACTTCTAAACATGAGTTTATGGTCTTAATAGCTTCAAGTCATCTTAAATAAAACATGGTTTAGTAAATGATGGTCCCATATAGTAAAATAGAAGATAAAGCAGGGTATTCTTTAGGTCGGGGCTACATTGTGATTGACAGGTCGCTGCTGCAGCGTTTTTCCGTCTTAGAACATTTTCAGTTCCAGACAGTTAATTGTAATATTTTGGTCGCGTAAAACAGTCTCATTCAATGTGTTTTTTAATCTCTCATCCTGACAACATATTTAACATAGTAGGACTATCGACTGGGGTCCCTGTTGACCGCAGAAATAAATGTCATGCTGCAACAAAACCCCATCTGCAAAGCCCCTTCCATTTGTTGTTAACAAAAATGTCATTTTTGGACCCCTTTACACTATGTTTTACCAATATTCTGGGATTCCACTTTTAACCAAGTGGCAACTTTAACTAGACAGAGAAGCAACAGCCTATTTCACAGAGCAAACAATGGGAAGTGGCCTCAAAGTGCCCAGAATGCAGCTGCCCTTAAGCTTTTTGCCAGAGCAGAGAGCCTCCCAAATAGAGAGAAGAGTTCAGCTTTTCTCAAAAATAGTGATTGGAGTAAACTGCATTTTTTTTACACCAACCAATCAAAAAAGGAGGCTATGTTTTTCACAACACAAAATCTAAAATGAACAAATCTGCATTCAGCTTCATGGATGTGTTCACACGCAGTTTTACTGCACAGCAGATCGTTGTGGAAGGCTTTATGAGAGAAGCAAAGTATAGAGCCGTTTTAGATTATGAGAAGTCCATGCACTTGTGTGCATGAGAGGCGCCAACTGAGGCAAAGTCTGCTCGAGTTGAAAATGTTCATGTCTGCAGATGTCTGTACTGTCCAAATCCCCTCACTGTGTGTAGCTGCCGGAATGCTCCAAAATGAAATCTAACGAAATCTGAATATACCTGAACAGACTTTACCATGGAAATAATTAATTATTAGTCACTGAATGATATATGAGTAAAAGCAATAGATCTAACTTCCTTTTTTGGGGGGTTTTATGAATGAAGCAAACGCGGAGGTGCCAAAAACTGCAGTTCCTCAAACGGCCACTTGAGGCCGGCTCCAAAACGGAGTCAAATCCCATTAAAGCGCCATGTTAAAATGCTGAAATAAACATGTTTACTGAAAAACAGTAATGGTCTCTAGAACTCATACCCCCGTTTATGACAACTGTATGGGGGGAGAATTTGTAAATAACTCACCCGCTTAAATTATATTAAGGGTTAAGGTTATGCATAATTACGGGTGTCGTCTCCTCCGCTGCGTCACCCTTTTAATGAGATATCATACAAATTGAGGATACCCTTTATTTTTGCCTAAACATAACCAGGTCATTTTTTTTTTATTCACAATGTTACTACATATAAAGTGACGCCAAAGGGTCCCGACCAAGTGTCCGTATGTGAAGTGTTGGGAATGAGACCGGGTTGAATTGTTACAATAATGGAAACAACAATCCTTCCTGCCATGATTGTACTGTTGTTTTTTTCATTTGTGGGAAAGTTGCTACTGAATGCAAAAAGGAAAAGCAAAAGCTGATGAGCATCATGTAATGCAATGAGCATGTACAAAAACAAGTTGTAAAGCACACATCGCTGCAGTGATTTCACCATTTTTTTGTTCTAAAAGTAAACCATTGACCATGAGATGAGCCTCTGCCCCCAATGTGCTCGACATACTATAATTGTTTTTGATGAGAAACACAGTGATCTGTGATGTTTACCTGAAGAAAAAAAAGGATTGGAAAAGATTGCATGAAACAACAACCAAACAGCCAAAACTCACAGATCGGGGATTCAACACTTGTTTTACTGAGCTGTGACTTGACAAGAACAGATCAGTGCCTCGCTGACAGTAACTAACGATTCCAAACGCCTGTGTTCATCCCCGAGGCCTTTCCGAGCTCCTAACACTCTCCGTTAATCTCTGCTGGTGAGAAGACTGCAAATCACAACTATCCATGGCCAGAGAGAGAGAGAGAGAGAGAGAGAGAGAGAGAGAGAGAGAGAGAGA
>NW_022280155.1:499654-527926 GCF_004355925.1 Anarrhichthys ocellatus | reverse complement strand
GAGAGAGAGAGAGAGAGAGAGAGAGAGAGAGAGAGAGAGAGAGAGAGGATACATGTGAAGGGAGAGACAGACAGATCAAGAGTGAAAGGCTGTCTCCTCCTCCGAGACTTGACCTCCTCCAGTTAGATCCTCAGAGAACCGGCTCCTTCATTAATAGATGGACTTGTAGCTCTTTAAATTACAGCTCCTTCGCTTACACAGCCTAATTAGACATTAACTAAACATAATGTATGCTAAAATATGACTTGTTATGCGAGAGGCTGCAGCAAAAAGGAATACTGACACTTTGGGAAGAAATATAATGCTGTTTAAGTTGGGAAATATTTATAAATATTTCAACTTGTTTGCTTATAATTTCACATTTTCAAATTAGTAGTGTCTATTGGTATTCAAATAATATAATAAGATTTCCTTTTCTAAGCCTTATGTAATTATTTTCATGTTCATATGTATACCAAAGGGAATAAGAACAATGGTAGAACCTCTGTCTTTGTTTAGTTATGTATGTTCAGTTGGGTTGAATGTTGTTCTCGTTAACCCACTCTTAGCCAACTCATCACATACTGAATGTTGGTCAGATCTTCTCGATACAACTTCAACTAACTCCAATGTAAACCCATCCGCGTTGTTATTAGACGCTCAGAGCCACTGACAGATGATGAAGAGTGAGAAAGTCTACTAAGGGGGAAGGTCGGGGTGGATGGACTTTCACCCAGGAGACCGCTGTTCATGTCCTGTGTGAAACCAAGTCAACGTTATCTTATTTTAACTTAGTTTGTTACGTAAAGCTGTGTATGCTAAGTTGCATAACAAGCATACTTATTTTATGTAACAGACAAACTTATCTTTACCCAAACCACAATAGTTTTCTAAGACTCAACAACTAAGCCAAAAAAAAATTTACTTACGTTGGAAGTTTATTTTGAAACAGCATATAATGAGTTTCCTGTGAACATGGAAGTCTCTTCTGAAAGACACTATGAATGTAACGAAAGGAAACAGACAGTCTGTTAGTCAAAAAAACGATGCTAGAGGGGAACCCGGAGCATCATAGTTTGAAAAGTAGGGCCAGTGACCAACCGTCGGTATTTGGAGTGTTGGAAGTGAGAAATTATTGATTCATGCATTCAAGTTTATCTGAGGCCACGGTTATGATTGTCTTTTCAATAGAACTTTTAACATTCGATCAGCATGTGGGCACAATCTAGACAATTTATCAAACATAGGTCTCCTTCATCTTCCCCCCACACGGGAGGTCCTCTCCGGAGAAAACCCAGCATTCCCTGATTTTGCTGCTTCAAATTAAAAGCTTCAAAATAATGAAATAGACAGGGACTTTTATTGTGAATAATTTATAGGAAATGAAATGTGTTCATCACAGAATTATCAGAGCTTTGTTAGCGGCTATTCTTTAACAAAACATCACTAATACTGCAGGGAGGAAGTGTAAGCAGGAAAAACCGAAGTGGGACTTTTTTTGTGAAGAATTTATAGGAAATGAAATGTGATTATCCACTGTATTTTCAGCGGCTTCTTACACCTAATCAATATCCGATCAGGAAGGTCGCATTGAATAGTCAAGTGTGGACACATATGCGGTCACAGCTGAGTTCCGAACCAGCGGCCATGATCACAAAAAATTCATATTGAAAAGACGAGTGTAACCACGGCGAGAGATGAATCATTTCCGGTTGTTTTGCCATAGAAGACTTTGCCACTCTATTGAATTACAAATACAAACAACCCACTACCAATCGTACAGTGGTGCTGGACAGCTACGTTTTGCAAGTTTATTGCTTCAGTAATGTTAATTATATGTTATAATCTGCTGCTGGACCTGCTAATCTGTTTTTAGTCAGCCAATGCAAGGGACTAAAAACATGGACATCATAAAAACAGTAACTCAAGTGTGCAAAGTTATCGTGTTTCTGCAATAACATTGTTTTTGTTTTTTTTGCCAAAACCAAAAGTGTCTTCCCCGACCAACCTAGTAATGCCAACGGCGGCGTACATTTCAAATCCAATCTGGTCCATTGGCAAACACTCACACTTCATAGAACATTGTGATACAAGCGAAAACAATGCATGAACGCATTTGCTTCTGCTTCGCTGAAAAAAATGCATTGTGTTTCCATGACCACATACTGGAGAACACAATATTCATGACAGACAGAGTTTCTGACTTTTAATGAATAATAATAATGTTGGAAATACACTCTTCTTTCTTAATATTGTAAATCAAAGATTTATGTCATAATTCCCTCCGTGTACAAAAAAACCCATTTCATATCAAACGCTTTGCTTTTAGTGGCAGAAGTCACTTTTTCCATGTTCCATTAAATTTCAACATCTGTCCAGTGAATGAGCCGAGGTTAACCTTATGTGTCTACGTGTACGAGCAATAGAAAGGCCAGATTCATGCCCGGGGAGACGGTAAGAACGGCAAGTACGATAAAAAAGGTTAGACCTGAAAATGTACAACGGGATAGCACGCAGGTAGTCGCACACAACATGCTAAGGACCATTATTTTAAAACCACTGGGGTTGGACAGGATACCTGTACACATCTTGCAGGGGAAAAAGTACTCGTCACTGGAGTGCATTACATTTGACACGGCATCCTCCTGACAAAAAAAATGACGAGTTCAGGAGTAGAGAAACTTAAGAGGTTGGATGTCAGAGGTCAGGCAAGGCTTCATTATCACATAGTATCAGCGGAGCAACAGCTGGGGGAGGGTGAGACAGCATAGAGCTCACCTGGGGCCACGGTGCAGAGATGGGCAAACTAGCAGGGAGGGTCCCTTCTCGTGTTTTTATTAAAAGCAAATGTGTGAACTGGTCTTTTATTCTCAATTTATTTGGGATTATTTATTGAGGAATTTAATTTATTCATCTCAGTACACAAAATGTGTCAAATGGGCGAAATCATAGACAATGTATAAAGATGGACGTTATGCAGGGGCATAAATATACAGTGCAGGCAGTGTACCAGTGTTGGGGGGGGGCCTTGTAAATAAAAGTAACTAATTCGACTGTAAAAATCCAATTGTTGGTCAAATATATATATGGCCTTCATAATACGGGCCCGCCGTGACTACCTTACACCGCTCAAGACGTGACAGCTCCTCAAAAGTGTAGTCAAAACATCTCCATCGCCCCCTGGTGGCTGGCTGCAGTATAGGTCATAAATTTGATCATGAATTAATTCATAGAGATATTATAATTAGTTGTGTCTTTCTAGCGAACAGCTACAATGGTGCTAACATGGCGGCTAGGTGGCAGGTGTATGGGCAGCACCTTTATACTGTGGCCCCTCTATCACTACTGCGTAGACTCTGACTCCAAATTACATTACCAACGCAAGCTGGAATATTTTGGCTTAATTTTTGTACAGTGGGCGAAAGTGGAGAGGCGTCGTCCATCTTTATATACAGTCTATGGGTGAGGGTATGAATACATAGATTTAACCCAGGTCTGCTGGACGCCCTTTGAGCCTGTGCTTCTGTCCTCCTGCCGTGCCCAGATTGACACAATCAATAGTGATGGAGTAATTCCAGTGGTTCATCTGCACCAGATAAGCTCCACTGAGCCAAACCAAAAAGGGGGTTTTAAAATCACCCATCACCCAGGTGTGGAGGCGAGCACTCAGGTGGAGCTGTGTGTTCATCGTCTGTGAGGGCATGCACTATTTCATTATGTGCATGCATGGGGGTTTGGCGCCTGTGTATGTTGGTGCGTGCAGTAGGATTTATAGTGAAGGTGTGAAGGGTCTTAAGGTCAGAGATGGGGAGAGGAGTGTGTGTGGTCTTGGGGAGCCGTGAAGAAGGGTCAGTGTGACAAAGGCAAGGACACATAAAGCAGGTTTCAGGTCACTTCACTTCCAGTTCAAGTTCAGTTGAGTTCTTTACATACACCTACTGTATGTATGTATATATGTATATATGTATATATCCACCATTTAATTCACTGTTTATACTGACCGTCAACATCGATAAAAAAAATGAATTGTTGCTTTTCAGCCAAAGCATGACATTAGAATGGCCCAGTCAAGCCTGATTATAAAAACCTATTTCAGCAAACAACTAAAAATGTGTCACTGCTTATTGATAAAATATTTTCTACAACCTGATATTTGTTTTCCAAGTTTTACTTTAGTTATGATAATTTAAATCGCCAATGTAAATGCTAAACTGTGGTTATGAGGCAACATCTCTAGAAGCCCCCCTATAGGAGAAGAATAGAAGATATACAAACTAAAACAATACTCTAATAGTTAATGCTTTATTGTAAAAGGCATCAAAGTTATTTGACTTGACCGATTCACCAGCTGATGGCCTTTGTTTAATCAAGCTAACATCACTATGCAACGTAAACATCACACCATGGTTAATATCTTGAAAGTGTTTTAACATTTAAATACGAATTTCAAGAAAAACGCCCCGTTGAACTTGATGGAATTGAAAGTGAATGGACCATCGCCCGGCTTGTAAAGAAGTACCTCACTGCTGCTGCTGCAAGAGGTCTCTAACACAGCATGAGCTAGAGCAGGACGGGATGGAGAAGCAATGGTATAAGTTCAAGATGAATCATGGTTTACCTCATACCACATTCTCGCTTTGTTCAAGCCCCTACATGGAGTGTTTAAGGGGAGACACTACCGGTCAATAGGATACAAAAAATAACTATTAGATATCATCATGAAACAGCTATAAAATATACATTTTCTCCATGTTTTTAGTCGTAAAATGTTGTATAAATCAGGCTATAAATGACATAAGAACAAACCCCTCAGTAAAAACCTTCAGAATATAGAGGAATGAAACTGGATGGTTTGGTGAAAGTAAGAGCTACTGAAGATTTATGTATCAGAGTCTGAGAGAAAACTTATTTGGAGAAAACGGCCTTTAAAGATATGTTTTGTAAAATTACAAACATCTTGAAGACACTACAGGTGAATAGGGTAAAAAAAAAAAAGTATCTAATAGATTCCCCAGTTGATTACTTAAATTAATATTATTTTTTGTATTGCTAGTTTTTTAAATGCTATGTTTCAATATTGAAATTAAATATTATCGAATGCAAAATTTTGTCAGAAATCTAAAGAAAAAAGACAAAGTAAGTAAAACAAACACCTAAATGTTTTCTTTCCACTAGTCTGAAAGAGGACGTGTTCAGGAAGCAAGTGCATGAAAACTACATCGTGTCTGCCTCTCCTTCACAACACATCTGAAATGTAAAAAGAAAGTTATGTAAAGGTCACATATTTAGTAGCTGCATGTTTTAGTTAATGAACTAAAAATACGCAAAAACACCTCTAATTAAATTCACCTCAAAGGTTTCCTTTACGTTGAACTTACAATACAGGTGCCATAGGTACTGGTATGACGATGGATGAGATGAGCATAAAACATTAGTTGTTGTTTTTTTCCCAGTCCTAATTTCTACCACTCTACCATGCCAGGGGGAGCATACTTTAACCTCCTTGTCTACAATGTTAGTCTTTGTAATACTGCTGTCAGTGGGAAACAAACATACAATTGACTGCATGTCTCTGTGTGAAGGGGACATGTGTTGAAATGGAAAGACATTTTCTTTACGATAATATCCACATCATAATAGCTGTAAGGACAATGATCTTTTACCAAAGGAAAGAAGTCAGGTATATTGTTTTTTTTTTAAAAACTAGTATTTTCTTTCAACAATTCACACAAGTATTTAAAAAAGAAAACATCACCCTATCTCCCTGACAATATGTTGATTTTAAGATGTAATGCCAATGCTACTTTTATCAACATCAAAGAAATACACCCAAAAATGGTCTCTTGTGTTATTTAAGTATATTTTGCTTTTCTACTGTGATATTGCTGTGATAAACATATTAACATCACTCTGCCTACTGCCTAACAAGACATTGCATCACCACATTGTTGTCAAATGTTTACTCGTAGCATTATCACACATGTACAAGAACAACTCAATGTTAAAGTTGCAATCCTTTTCGGGTAATAGACTAATGTGTCAGCAAAAACCCTCTTGTGTGCTAATGCTGCCATGTCTGGCCGCTAATAGCTTCAATTCGGAACCCACATTGGCTCCAGAGAAATGTCAAGATCAGTTTGAAGCTAAAACCCATGTTGTCACAACAGTCCTTCAAGACACATTCAGAGCAAACTTGGCCTTTATACAGATCGAGATCAACTGTGGTGGCCCTATGGAAGACCATTAGGGTCAAATTTTCTAAAAGTTACGACAAGGAACTTTCATTTTGTGTTGAATATGGCTCCCCCTGTGGACACAAGCGATAGTGTTTCCATGAGCGCAAGCGCCCCTTGTCATAAATATCAGCAGCTGCCAGACCCCCTTTAGAAAACTTCCTCTCATTTTACTGCAGTAGAATCTGACAGTCAGCTCAGCTTTGTCCTTGTTCTGGTACTACCGTGCTTCCCTTCCCTCAGGCCCAGCAATACGGCCTGGGCCTCCAGCAGCGTGGTGTCGGTGTCGGCTCTCATTGAGGCGGGCGGTGAGCTCAAGGTTCTGCAGCCACTGACTGACTCCGCTGTAGCTTCTCTCCATACCCCGGGAAACGGCACACAGGTCGTCCTGGATCAAGGGAAATATTCCATGAACACCGCTTTGTCTTTGGCTGGTGTCCCATCTGGATCATCCGGGGGCCGGTTGAGCAGCAAGGTTGAAGCTTGAAGGTTGAAGGAGCTGCTGCCGCCGGACAAAGGAGTCAGGTCGAAGGAGGCAGCGAAGCCGGATCTGGGTCTGTTCGTGGTGGGCTGGTCACTGCTGGAGGCCCCGCTTGAGTGTGAGCAGGAGTTTAAATCGTTTAAATCGTAAATCTTTTCACCTGATATCGCGGCGAATCAGACCAGATGACAGGCATTAAGAATAACTATATATAAATAGTCAATCATCTTGCTGATGCTCTTGTTTACTTATGGAGGTGATAGAGAGGCATCAGTATTAATTTAGATTGTTTCATAACCAGTTAACTGTTCCTTGTAGTAACTTTAAGAATAACGCTATTCAGTCTTCATTTACTACCATAGAATAAAAGGTGTAAAAACAAAAAAAAAAGAGTGTACCTTTTAAGTGTTTCCATTGATAAGACCTATTAGAGGGATATATCCAGGTTCCACACACTGCAGCACCCACATGACACATGGAACAAGAATCCGGAGTGATTAATAACAGCATTATTAGAGAAGGACAGGAACATTGTGTGCATTATTATCATGTAACAAGCAGAACATTTTAGCAAAAACATTGGAGAAATAGTAAAACCTTGCAGAGGCAAATAACTATGTGCAATTTATAAAAAAACACCATCATTTACGGAATTGCATTCTTCTGTAAAAAAATACACAGAATAATGAACATGTATCAATGTGTAGCAGTTTTATCCCTCTGCTATCCACCTAAGCATTCTGGTAGTGCTTGTCAGTGAAGTAAAGAATCAAATTCTCTCAACATCACATGCATTAGCAGTAGTGGGCCTAACAGTAAACCTAGGCAACCTGACAGATCAGTATGTGTGAGAACTTGCATGTGATTGCCAGAGAAATGGTTACTTTATTCACTAATGTGCACTCACACCGTTTCATGGGAGCTGAGAAATGAAACCTAGTGAAATAACCATGTGATGGACATAGAGTCGGGCAACAAACATGGGATGTGAGTGGTCATTTTCACCATTTCCCTTCAAATACTGGTCTAATATCGTAATGTCTTCACATGTATTCCAATTATCGTCCCACCACTCCTGCCACATGCTCACCAGTAGAGATAGTAGAAGAAGGAGAGGACGAAGAAGGACAGCTTGCACCAGGCCTCCTTCATGCAGAACTTGAGCGTGTCGCCGTTCATCACCGATGCCGGGTCGTAGAGTAGCTCCTTAGTGTCCGTTGGGGAATGGAAGTACCTACCACAGAGAGCAAAGACCACATCGCGGGTAGTTCACCCGTTCCAGACCCCGGGAGGGGGGGAGGGGGAGGGGCAGAGGTAGGCGGGGGAGATGATGGGAGGAAATGGGGAAGAAGATAGTATGGAAAAAGATGGCATGATGAGTTACGGGGGACACCATCATGCAGCAGACGTGGGTGAAATTGTTGAATATGTTTGTGGAAATTGACCGTTTGCTAAACTCCTTTCCTGACCAGTTGTTCGATTGTTTGCTTAGTAAAAGTGTAAGGAATGGATTAAATATTCTCTATATTTGCCCTAACATTGGCTGCAAATGTTTGCATACCACCTTCTTTAAATGTTGCCTGCCACCAACATGGGACTTTCACCCAGGTGCTGGTGTCCCGAATTAACCCAAAAGTCAAAGTTGAGTTATATTAAATGACGTATAGGCCACACAGGAAGCTACTTGCTTTTCTTTACTAAACCTAATTAGTTTTGTTTCCATGGTGGCATGTCATTTTACACTTTATGTGTTTGTAGGCCGTGGCTATTTCACGTGTTTCTGTGAGATCACATGGACCTAACCTGTGCATTGCTTGTCCAAGAATCTTTTGGTCAAGTTAGCATCCAAAAACTGATATACTAAAACAAAATACCAATCCAACCTCACATTATTCTCAACATACTGTAGACTTCAGGCTAAACAGCTACTGCTACTCTTTATTTCCTAGTCCCATCTGAGAAACCAGCAATCTTTGAGGAGTACTGTGATTCGGTCAGACAGCGTTCACAAACCTCAGAAGTCAAGACTGTAGTTTTACCTTTTATCCAGCAGCAGTTAAAATGTATTTTTTTTCATATTTCATAGATGTCTACTGGCTGCGGGGAACGTTAACAATGTTTGTCTGTGCAGACAACAAAGTTGAATACAATATTTCCATAGACTGCCACAGCTTGCTCAGGTGCCGAGGCTGTGGAAATGTGGAATTGAATCTTTGGTATTTTAATCATTAGGGGTAAACTGTAGACATCTGTGGCATTATGGAAGTGGAAAACAGAGGAAAAGTAAAGGTAAAATTTCCCCCTAAAGTTTGTGTAGGAAAAACTGACTGAATCACAAAATAACGCAAGGAGTGCTGAGGTCACAGATGGGGCTAATTATTCACACGCCTTCGTGGATCATCAACCAGTGAGGATGCTGAGTTCTTAGTAGAGACATGTTGCTTCGGCCTCAGAATAATGTAAGCCGATTCCGATGGTTTGACTTATCTTGTGTCTGATTAAGTGTCTGAATGCATATTCAAATATATTTTCACCCAGGTCACGTATGTGGTTCTAATGGTATCAGGGCTGGAGCTTATTCATCTAAATCCAGTCAGCTCAGTAAGTGAATCACACCTCCAACTGCTGTGCAGGAGTCAAACTACGACTTTCAATAACTCTTTATGATGAATTTCCAATGAAACGGTTTCTCCCGTTTCCAATTACAACCATTTATCACCTGCTGACTGATTTAAAACGCGTAGAGAAAATCCACCCTATAATAGAATCAGCATTTGTTATTGCTATGCTTTTAGCATAATAAATATTTGTAAACACAAAAAGCTCTCTCTGTGTAAAATGAAGCTGTGCACCGTCACCCGGAGAGAAGAAGCTGGCGGTAATTAATAACAGAGTGGGTTTGGGGAATTGGAGGATGTTTCCTTGAGCTTTTACATCCCAGTGAGAC
Source organism: Anarrhichthys ocellatus (assembly GCF_004355925.1). Lineage (NCBI taxonomy): Eukaryota > Metazoa > Chordata > Actinopteri > Perciformes > Anarhichadidae > Anarrhichthys > Anarrhichthys ocellatus. The sequence continues at coordinate 518,286 of NW_022280155.1, read as the reverse complement.
TTCTCTCTGTGGGGCTGTTAGAATTCCGAAACGGAAAGTATAAACGTACAGAAAATGATCACTCGAGGAAAGTCACCGTGAGAAACGGGAAGAGGGAATTGCTACTGCTGCCTGTTGCTTTGAGAGAGCTGTTTTGTAATGACACACGAATGCTTCATTACTTTTTATAGGGGGAATGGTTTTTTATGGACCGCAGAACTGACACAAATGAACACGATGCTGTATTAATGGATAATTGTATATCAATGTAACAGACCAGTTGCATTGAGACAGTGGGAGCCTTTAGTCCACATCGGCCCATCACAGAACATTTCACTCATTTAAACATTCAAATGATGTTTTGCAGGGTATGATGGGTAATGATGGGTAAGGTGGTTTATGCATGTTCATACAATGACATTGGTTTTTCCACAAGTGTGAAATGATCATGGTTGTCATAAATGAATTACAATGTACATTTACTAAGTCAGTTGGTCAATTAGATGACTCATGCATGTTATGAAATCTTCAACAATGCACTTGAAAATGAATATCGATGTACTGAATGAGACAGAAGGGCTTTGTTGAATATAATTCCCATGTATTTCTACAGTAGATACATGCACATGTGACTGATGATGAGGTTGACAAAGATAGCTAATAGTTAACAAACAGCTATACAATTAGCTAAAAATATGTCATTAACAATAACAAGCATTATTGACACCATTTGTTTCACAATTACCCTGAGCAAAGCCAACAGAGAAGAAGAAACGTTTTTGTTTTATTGTTTTACCGGACCAATTGTCTTCATTAGTCAGTTGGACACAAAAACATGCGTAAATAGGGTCCAGGATGAAAAATACTGAAGTTACGCTCTAATTTCCTCCATGAGCTGTGCGTCACATGCAGGACATTCATTCTGGAAAGACACATTTTTAATATCATTTTTCAGTTGTTGAAGGACCACAAACCTTGGGCACTAAATACCAGAAATGTCTGTATGGCTTCATAATTACATAGCACCAGAGTGAAGTAAGGAAGCCTGAGGGCATCACACATAACTCCAAAAAGCCGTCATGGCCCTATAACCTTTCTCGAGAGTCATCGAAGTAGTGGTTTTCCACCTAACAAGACATCCTTCATAACAAGTTCATAACGCACATTTCTCACCATTGTAAATCTGGCCTCTTAAAAGCAGCAACATCCAGAACCATGGACCTGTGGACTTACAAGCGAGTAGTCGTGCACATATACACACGCACCCATACATCTCTCACTCTCCTCTGAATCACCTTGTCAATATTAGATTTCTCTCCTATCACTCACTCCCGACTTACCGTCTTGCCTCCCGCCATTTCCTCCTTCACTTTCCACCCTCCTCCATCTCTGTATTTTCCCCTCTCTCTCTCTTCTTTCTCTCAGCTGTGCAGGAAGCAACATCGGTAGCCGCTGGGCAACTGGCACAGTCTCCAATTAATGAGACAGCACGCTACTTTTTTTCTCGTTTTTTTTGCGCTCTCCTTGGCTCTCCTCTACTCGCCTCTCAGCCTGTAACTTCAACCAGCTGAACACATGAGCTTAAACCAATCAGGCTGCCATCAGTCTACGTCTAACCCCAAACTGGCGGAAAGAACAGCAACAAAGAGGAAAAGAGACAAAGAAGGAGCAGCAAAGGAAATCTGGAGATCACTGACTGGTGACTCATTTTTTAGACATTGCCTTGAGATGTGTTAGAACACTGATATACTGGCTTTTAACCATGCATCCATGCTTCAGAACATTGGTTGTGCACATCCTCAGGAACTAACGCAAAACACCTGCAAGGTTCAATTAAACATGTGCATGGTTTAAATCCCAATCCTGATATATCTCCTTCCCCCGTGCCATAGAGCTCCTTGGTTGACCAAAGGTTATTTAAAAGACATCAATGCTGTTGCGCTGGGTCACAAACTGGTGTCGAGCAAACATTACTCAGACAGGAGAAATTAAAGTGCCCAGTTGTTTCGAAAATGATTATCCTTTTTAAAATAGAACTATACAGTATATTTGTATTTCTGTCTTCACTAGGAAACAATGGGCTTGAGAGCCTCAAGAAAGGTAGAAAAGTCGTAATGTATTGAGAAGGGTGTATTGCTTTTGGTCTTTTCATGGGCTTTGTTGACACAATAAGAGAAATGTAGTATAAGTCGAGCTTTACCATTTGAAATTAGTAATATAGTTACTTCCTCGATATTTGCCAAGTTTGGTTACATTTTTCATATTTAGTTACATTTTACAGTGTCAGGTAGGGCAACCCTGTCTCTTACAAAGTTCCCATACAACTAAATTGCATTCTCAATTACTATTCGAGGGAAACCTTCCTGGATAACGGTCACAGTTTTAAACACAATAAAAGGCCAAAAAACTACTTGGTTAGGTTGAGTAAAACATCATGGTTGGGCTTAAAATAAGTATTTGTTGTTTTATTTTGTTTGTTTGTAACATTATTCAAGTTCCGAAAGTAAATTTAATGATGTCACCATTGTCTTGTGGTTTCACACGGGACACAAACTTCTCCCGAGAGAAAGTAGTGTTTGTAACCCATCCATCCACACAAACTTCCCCACAATGGAGACCTCTGTTGAATATGATTAGAAATGTATTTGTGACATGTCAAAACAAAGTAATCTGGGAAAAAAACGTTTCCATCCACACATAGTGCAAACAATTAAAGAATGTTTCTGTTGTATAGGATCGTAACTTTTAAAGAGACCAGGCTGTGTAGGAATGATTCTGCCCTTCTTTTCAACATAATGGATATCTTTTTTGATGTGAACAATGCTGCTTCCTACCCTGTCTGCGCTGTCTGACCCAAGCCCATTCATTCCAACTGGAGACAAAATTATTTAAAAAAGTGTCATGGATATAAAGCTTCATTTTTAAAAAAGGCTACGCAATTTTATACGTAGGTGGGCACTGTACATCTTGAGCAACTTTATCTCAACCTGGGACTATTTTTGCATGTGGATTAATACACGTTTGTTGCACCAGAGATTATTTAAAGCAGCTGAAGGCTGCATGGGAAACAGTCTTGGAAAACCTGTGTATGGGACAGCACCCACACACACATACACACACACACCCACACACACACAGAAACCCTGTACTTTTATCTTTTGGAGGACCCTCGTTGACATAACGCATTCCCTAGACCTTTACCCTAACCTTAACTATCCCAACTAAATGCCTAACCCTAACCTGAACTTAATTCTAACTTGAACATTAAAACCAAATCTTAACCCTCAAACAGGGCTTTGAAGAAGCTGCGACCAACCAAAATGCCCTCACTTTTCAAAGAAGTCCTCACTCTGCCGGTTAAAAACTTGTGGTCCTCACTATGTAGTAAGTACAAGAACACATACGCATGCACAAACATTACAATGGATTGCGTAGTCACCTCCATGTGTTGTAGAAGAGCAGGGGGATGTTGAGGCCCACCGTCAGCCACTGCTGGGCACACAGGAACATGATGCAGAAGAGTCCATGGATGGAGTACTCTGGTAGCACCAACTACAAAGAGACGCAGAGGAGCAAGAGACAGAGGAGGAATGGGGACGAGTCAGAGGGGAAGGAAGTGGAGCAAAGAGCAACCACTTATTCAGACTTAAATCACTGATGGAGCAAAATAACTTCAATTATTTATGGGCAGAGAGTGAGGCACCAACACTTCTTCTTCTGCTCCCTTATTGCATATGTGGTGAATAGTGTTACTAAATGCTGATACTGCTTGAATGGCATTTGCACTAATAAAAAGAACTGCATGAATGAACCGACGGTTAGCAGATGCCACATTACCATTTTGAATGCCCACAGGTGTAAGAAAACACCTCAAGTACCATCATTAGCATTCAAATCCTTAGCCTAGCCTATATTTAGCTACTGCAAATCTGCAAGCATTCCAAATGGCTAAATGCCCCGCCCCGCCCCCCATCTACATTATGGAGAGCTTAGCTTCACAATGGACTGCACACACCGATGGCAGGGCTCCATCGTTATCATAATAACTGTAGGGCTCGGCCCTCAGAATGCAGGAAGCAAGACTACCTCCTGGCAAACCGCAAGGGTGAGAATATGTGTGAGACCAGTGACGCCTTTTTGTTCTCCAAAATAAAAAGTTGAAGTTAAAAGAAGCTTATATTTGTGCTGTTTCATAACGATCCATAACAAGTTGGAACTTCATACACTTGCAGCCCAATCGGCGATTACAAAGCTAGATTTACAGCCAACTGAAATGTACTTTGAAAGGAATAAAATGCCTTCATCTTTGACCATGATTTAAACATTATATTTTTGGAACGGCTGCATAGCTATTACCTTTGCCCGTAGCCTGTGGCGTGAAATGAGTGGTCTGTAGCCCGCCATTCTATAGGAACATTATGCGATGCTCTGATACGATTGCCATGCAAGAAATAAAGTTACACATTGAAGCTGCACAAATTGTTTAATTCCATATAGTAGCATTATATACTTGACCGGTAGCTTATGGAGGCTACATTAGCTAATGTTAGCAACATTTGGATAGATATTGCTGTGTAACTGACGTTAGAATAACATTTTTATCAAAGCTTTTTTGCAGAAACAATCTTTTGGCTGCTGGACGCAAGGTTGATAAGAGCTGAAGCAAAACTGTTAAGATGCCATAAAACTAAAACAAATTTGAAAGTATAGTAAGTACATATATTCTTGACTTAAGTGCTTGGTCATGATGCTACTTCATGTCAAGGGTAAAACACAGATGTGCAGGCATTTGGGATCTAATCCCTACTTGTCATATTTAGATTCTTAGGCAGAAGCCCCCGGCATCGAGGGCAGCCTGTTGCGTTACATAATGACGCAGAAGGTAAGCACTTGGTTAATGTTGTGAAATGGTCACAGTTCAACACAGGCAACAAAACTACTTAGTGAGGGTATAAAAAAAACACATTGTGGTTTGGGTTAAAATAACACATAATTACCAAGACATAACCTAATTTGATTAACATCGGCTGTAAAAATACTTCCACTTCTGGGTTTACCCGGGACACGAACACAGAAGAGCTTCATCAGACGCTAAAGGTTGCCTTTGTACGTCAGTATCAAGATGCCAAAGGCTTCTGACCAAGCGTTGGTATTTGGTGTCCTTGGAATGAGACCAGGCTGGCTCATGCACCCCCCACCCCCACTTGTTGCTTTAATTCCCTTTCTTGTCTTGAGCATTGCTGAGAAATCCATGCAAAAGAAGCATTTCAATTCCTTATCACCATGAAAGTAGACTTTTGAAGAAAAGCACGCATTACAGCGAAAAGAGAAAGCTTTTGAACTGCTGAGAGCGAGAAGATAGGAAGATGCAAGAAATGTAGATAAAAAGTTTTCCTGACACACAATAAAAGACAAAAAAAAAAAAATAGTGAGGAAGCACACTTCATCACTGGAGACGTCTGCTGCTTATCATAATGCAAATTTAACTTCTCACATTTACCTCTATATGAGTTAATTACTATTCCAGACTGTTCACAAAAACTGTTCGTAGCTCTACCTACGAGAAGTAATGCACTCCAATTTCTACCCAGGTAGTTGGATATGTCTTGTTGTGGTTGTAGGAAAATGTACACAGTCTTTTTCTTATGGATCTACTATGTTATATAAAGGGATATATCATGAAAAACTCACTTTTTCACTGCTTGTGCACATACTATATTTGGGGTATCTGGAGTGTGTCTACCAACCCACAAACTGTGAAATTAGACGACCCAGTCAGTTTGTTTGTGGGCTGCCTCGATTCCAACGAGCTAATCAGATGTGGCTCCCCTTCCTATGTCACATCAGGGCTCATTAAAAAAAAACCCTCACGGCTGGAGAATTACCTTTGCAAAGGTGCACCGTTATCATTCTTGCAAGCCAACCAGAGCAGACTGGGCTTTTTCAGGAATGGGCTCATAAAGAGACAGCCATTAAAAGGAAGCGTTTCAGACAGATGGTGAATACAGGTATATTCAGACAGACCAACCTGAATACGAGCATAAAATGTAACCTTTAAAGCTCCGCAAATCAATGTTTCATATAAATAAGGGATCAAATGATCATGTGTAGTATGAACAGGGTCAATCTTAGTGACAAACCAACAGAGAATTGTTACCCGACTCTGCACTTCCTCTCAGCTCTACAAAGCCTTCGCCTTTCAACTCGTTGTTCCAGGTTTTACAGCCCGCAGCTCTCATCAAACTAATTTCCAGCAGCAGCAGGCAGCTGTTTTCAGAGAAAAGAGCTCTGACAAACCCACTGTGCACTACCTGCCCAGCAGCAAACAGCAGACAGACACAGTGTGAGACTTGCTGGTAGTGGACTTTAAATCGCCAGGTAGAAAGATACACGATTCCAAATGAATGCTTCCTCCACTTCTGCTGGATGTGTGAAAAGGCAACTATTTGCCGTGCAAATCCCTGTGACACCTGCGCTCTCCACTGAAATCCCCCAGTAGTTTCTCACCGCTGTAGTTAATGTCATTCACGAAGAAAGCCACTTCACTACTCATGTATATTTCACGGAGTGCGGGGCGACGCATTACGGTGGCCTTCTGGACCGCCTGGCCTTGGAACATTACTGCAAACGCTGCCATAACAAGGCGGTGTTCAGGATGCATTATTCAGACGGCCACATCTCCTAATAACAGAAACACACATTTTCACCGAATAGCTCTTCAGCAGCGGGAGACGAGGAAACTGCTGCTAAGACGAAACCTAAATATATCCATTTGCTTTCACACATACAGCAGGGAAGCTGCGCACACACACATACATACAAACACTCGCTAATGCAGCATGCATGCAGTTCATGGATGCCAATACACACGCGGCCTACCCTCCCCACATGGACAAAAAGCTCATTAAAAACGTATAGCCACACTGAGCTTTACATTCTCCGTCTTCTTGTTCAAATCCTTAATGCATGTTGGTCGCCAGCAGCCAAGCAACACTAACAAGTACACACAACTTTACTGACAACAGCAGGACAAAAACATGAAAACGGCCTTGTGTCCCCAAGAGGCCTTGTTTAAGAATGTAAAATAACTGCAACAATGTTACTGACGTTTAACTTGTCAATAAACACAGACAAAGAGGAAGATTTTTGGTAGATAAGAATGATAATAAATATGAAGCACAATCGAAATCATACCATCTAAACATGTGTCAAACTGAAGGTCGCCACGTCTTTTTATGTGGCCCGCAAAGGCATATTTACACCAAAAAAAAAAAAATAAAGTCAATTCTGAGATTTATTTTTATTATCAAGTCTAACTTTTAATTTGTTTTTTCCATATAAAAGGCATATGATTGTCTTAAAATTAAACTCTATGCTGCTTTACAGTGTACACTACAGTGACCATAAACTACATCTCCCACGATGCATGTCGAGTTTGTGACCTGCAAAATGACAGACTCCGGCCGCTAGTAGCAGTTAACGTTAACATAAGAAGAGAAAATTTGATACAGAGGGAAGGCAATTTAATGAAAGATGGGAAAGCGAATACATGTTTGTGTGGAGAGAAAACGGTCTGTCTTCTGTGCTATGAGGCAGTGTCGGTGATGAAAGATTACAATTTACGTCGGCATTTTGATACCAAACACGGAGCCAAGTATGCTAAACTTATAGCCTCCAAGAAAAACATCAACTTGTCCAAAAATGAAAAGGCAGACTCCAATCACAGCAGAACATATTCACAAAAGCTACAGACAAAAATGATGCTGCTGTGAAAGCTAGCTTTATTTTGGCTGAAGAAATCGCCCGAGCTTCCAAGTGCTTTTCAGAGGGTGCATTTGTGAAGGAGTATATGCTCAAGGTTTGTGAGCAGGTGTGCCCCGACCAGATACAGACTTTTAAAAATGCCAATTTGTGAAGGAACACCATCGCTGACCGAGTTCAGGAACTAGCAGTCTAATCTGAGAACACAGCTAGCCGAGGAGTCGAGCAGTTATGTGGCTGTTGATGAAAGCACAGACAACACGGTCACAGTGCAACTGTCAATTTTTGTAAGAGGCGTGAAGGCAGACTTGACTGTCAGTGAGGAGCTCTTGGATGTAGCTGCCATGCACGGGACGCCGATGGGGAGGGATGCAGTGCAGAGATCCGTAAGTAAAACTAAATTAGCCTGGGAAAAGTTGGTGGGGCTAACTACCAATGGCGCGCCTGCAGTGTGTGGACAAAACACAGGCTTGGTTGGACTAGTGAAGGAGAAAATGCAAAAAAGTAACTGCCACACACCTCTGATAACTTATCATTGCATTATCCATCAAGAAGCTCTGTGTGGAAAGGTTCTGGAACTGGATAATATAATGACCACGGTCATGAAAACAGCTGCACTTCATTTGGGCACATGGCTTGAATCACCCCCAGTTCCAGCTGTTTTTGAAGGAGTTGGGCTCGGAGCATGGAGATGTGCCGTACCATATGTGTGACATAACGGAGCATCTTGCCCAACTGAATCAGAGGCTGCAGGGACGCAAACAAGTCATCACAAAGATGTCCGACACGATCACAGCTTTCCAGCGTAAATGCCACAGCTCCGACTTCAAGCTGCCCGTGTTCTGTCCATGTTTGGGAGCACCCATCTGTGCCAACAGATGTTTTCAATAACGAATCTAAACAAGGCAAAGCACAGATCACGCATCACCGACGACAACCTCCAGGCTGTTTTACTGAAGCCAGACATTGACGGACTTTAATTGTGAACTGAGACATGCGTTATTGTTATTTTGAGTTAATTAAATATACTACTTTGTATGTATAGCAATGTATTCAGTGTGCTAGTCAGAACCATCTCTCATTAGTTGGTTGTATGCCCTCTACAAGGCTGTCTGTTTGAGTTAGATGCCACATCTGTCACACAGTTACATCCCTCTCAACTGTGACAAAAACAACAGAGTTAATGTAATAACTAACTTATGTTTGATGACATTTGTTTGTGTTATCTTCTTTAAAGGTTTGATCTTTGATTTATGTTATAATAACAAGAGAAATGTGCTTACATATATTTGTACATTTATATAAATGCATGTACAATATGTTTACACTTGAATAAACAATAATCAAATGCAGAGAGAGTGCTTTAACAAGATGTTAGGGAGTAGTTACATTTACAGTCTTACAGCTACAACGGCCCTTTGAGGGCAACCATAATAAGATAGACACCCCTGATCTAAACCAAAGAATAAATCTGGTTTGAATTCAAATATAACATTTCAAACACTTATTATGTTTGTTTACAAGATATTTAGTCAACGCTAATCTATGTAAGAAATACATAAATAGATGGGCGCTGAAAAGCTGTCATTCCCTCCCTTACTATTATGAGTAAGCATCTGGTGGGCGCGGCGTAGACTTTACTTGGACTTGTGACCAAGGACTTGAGACTTCACTTGGAGTCTATAGCTCAAATGCTTGAGACTTGAGTTGGACTTGTTAACCAACAACCTGTGACTTGGATGCATGACCAAAGACTCGAGATTTGACTATTACTTGCGACCAAAGACTTAACACTTGGATTAAACTTGCAAAAAAGGACTTGTGAGCGTCTCTTGGCTACAACAAGTGGACATTGGAGGTAAAGCAATAACAAGATTGTGTCTCTTGAAAATAGAAGATTGTCCTGTGTAACCAGCAGCTGATCAAATATGCTGGTCACACAGACCAGAGGACAGTCTTCAACAACCAATTGTCGACTGCAATAATTATAAAAAATGGAAAGGCATGTGCTGGGTCCATGGGCAAGCCACCATACCATGGGTGTTTGAAGTTCCGAAGGTACAAAAGCCATGAAGTGGACTTCACAGAAAGGCTGTCCACACCCTTCAATGTCAGCTGTAGAGTCTGCTATTTACACGGCAGAAAGCAGGAAGTGCTATTTGCAGTTTCATTCCAATGGTCTGACCACAAACTATACAGGTGAAGGTCCGGTCAGCAGTCGGGCCAATTTGTTTGCCAGCTGTGTTGTAGTTTGTTACAGTTTATCACTTTCTAATTACATTGAACGTCACTGAGTGTGGCTGTGTTTATTGTTTACTGTCATGAACAACCTGTTTTTTCAGTCCAACATTTTAAAAGCCTCTGCCACGTCCAAACCGAACCCTGCAATCTTCTGGAGCATTCTGTTTTATTTATTTATTTCATGGCTCAGTTAGTGTGGCATAATTATAGCTGGGACAGAATGCAAGCACACACATGCATAATGCAAATGACATACATTGTGCACTGCTAGCGACCCTGCTGACTACAGTAAATGTGTGTATTGGAGCATATGTATTCATTCTAATGGGTAACAAACTATTTTCTTCCTTCAATCACAGACTGTGTATGTTGTGTGTGTGTGTGTTGACAGAGGGACCCATCTGGGAATGTGCCCGGCTGGGACTGGAGGTCTGTTTATCTGGGTGCGTTGCCCAGGGGCGGCCCCTTCGTCCATCTGATCCGACCCAGCGGCAACACTGGCGAGGATACATTCACGGGGGGGGGGTCTCTATTTTCACCACTGCGACTATACCATGATACGCAGCATCCTTGCACTTTGGAAAACTTTGAACAGCTGCAACCACGCTGTCCGGCGCACTGACAGAAGTCACAACACTGCACGAATGGATGTTGGAATGCTGAACGTGTACATTGATGAATACATAAATGTGTGCGACACGTTCATTTGTATGTGAAACTATGACACAACACTACAAGCTAGAGCCTCTGAGATTACTGTAAAAATGAGTCCCAACAAAAAGAAGTGACATTTAAAGCGTCACAAAAATCTTTGCAAGGCCAGATTGCTTCAATTAACACCTAGTTTTCCAACACGTTCGTCAAGTACCAACACTTGGTAAGTGGCCCCTTGGCGTCTGATACAAAGGCACCCTTCAGCATCCGTATGACCTGTTTTATCTATATTTAAGAATACTAGTTTAATAACAATGTACATATTATCTTAACCAAACTATCATTTTAAAAAGGGAACCAGAATCAGTCAAAGGACAAAAGTAAAAATTATCGCCACTTTCATATGAACATGTGTAATCTAAACTAATACGCCGTGTCAGACACACACAGTCCTCCTGCTGGAGGGAGGTTCTATGAACAATTTCCCACAAGGCAGCGGGTCACAACAGGATATAAAACTGAAAAAGCATCCCTCATGCTCTGAAAATGAATATACCAAAATGGAACATAATAGACATGTGCAAGAGTTTCAATTAGTTCCAGTTTTATCCGGTTTTGCTTTTGAGTTTAACTGCCGCTTGAAAGCAGCGGGGATGAGGAGTTGGGCTCCGGTTTTGCTTGTTTCTCATCCCACTGATCAGCAAATCTGGGCGACGCCGTCGAAGGTGCGCTGTGCATGTTGGATGCGTTTCCACGCACACCGTACAACGATGGAGCAATGCCTATAACACACGGTCCTTTTCTTATACACTACACACTCTCCCTCCATTGCGCTCACCGTATCTCCAACGCCAATCCGCTTGATATGCCAACCTCAGCACGTGTTGCTTGCGGCGTACGGGTAAAAGTTTCCCAGCAGAAGGCGTGCTAGTGAATTTTGGTTCCAGATTTCGTGTATCTTTTTTTTTTTTTAACATTAGCGGTAAAAAATAAACAAACGATGACATGAATAATTTACATTTGACAGCGATCCGTCCGTAGACGGAGATTTAGATAGATGGTATGCAGCATTGCATGACAGGAGCAATTACGGTGAAGGGTAGAGGTGACATCTGCGAACCAGATCCAAATCCACAAAAATGAGAATTTAAATTTGGCTTCTTAGTTTGCTGAGCCACCAGTGCTCCCTGCGCGATCCAATATTTCTGCATGAATTATGTATGAATTGCATATGACCTACACTGTGAGAAAGGAGTGGAAAAAGAAAGGAGGGGATGAATGTGGAAATGAGGGAAACGGAGATTAGCAGTAACTTCCAGCATTCATAGTGGGTAGTTTATTTGGGACTTCAGGTCGTCGCTGTTGATTCATGGCTGGAAGGTATCCAGAATTGTTTCCCACCCTTGGACACCACCGTCTGAAACATATTGTTTTCATTTAATGAGTCGGCAGAAATTGAGCTTTCCACACCGGACACCTACAAGCAACAGCATGCACAGAGCTTAACAATGTTTTGTCGTTTGAAAATGAAGTCATAGTAGAGGTGGTGAGAAGCACAGCAACAATACATTATTATCTAGTTGTTACAAACAATGTTGTGGAATTAACTAATTCGCTTTCACCAAGAGTTGGATGACGTGATTGATAAGCACTACCATGTCTGTACGTCAAGTACGACACTGAAGTCAGCAGTTGATTAGCTTAGCTTAAAGACGCAGAACTGGATGCGGATTCGGCGAACTGCTTGCAGTTTGTTTACGTGTCTTTTCTTGGTGATAAACAATTCATGAACATAATTGTTTCAGCACTAAAACACCAGAGTCATTTGTTACCATTAGGGCACACATATCCCAGGCGTGCATTTAGCTTAGCCCAAACTAGGAGTCCTCCAAATGAATGGATCAATAAACCGATCCATTACGAACAGCTCATGACGGCGTGCTGCTGCTCCTGTTTCAGCTCTGGAAATTGCAGCGCTATACAGTTTCAAATGAAAAGCACATTTAGACCTGCCGTTGACGATGTAACATCCCCATCATCTCCCTCCTTCTGCTTTGATTTACTTAGTTAACGATGCCTCGAGACAAATTCATCATCTCTCTTACCCCAACCAGTGCTTCCTCTGAAGTCCTCTGCATGCGGATGACATTGCATCATGTTTCCATCGCCTGGCAAAATGTAGAAAAACTTGCTTGTGGTCTACTTAAGTTGCGTATCTAACATAGCCTACTTAACTTACGCAATTTGGCATACATTACAAAAGTACTTATTTTAACCCAAACCAATCCTAAATCTAACCTAAAAACTAGACTGAAATTACTCAAATTTGACTGAAACTAATATGCACTTTTTAGTGCATATTAGCTTGCAACATTTTCTAAGCAGAACCACCATGGAAATCTAGCATTAGCAACATGTTAAAAATGTAAAGACGTTCTGTTACTTTGTTTATTACCAATGAAAGCAAGAATTTCATCCATACATTTCTGTGTGAAATTGTCTTTTTTCTCCCTCCATCCACCGTCACTCTCTCCAGAAGAAGTGTCTCTGCTTATCCACTTTCATTTGCTCGTCTTTCCTCCATTACTCCCGCGCCGAGGCTCCCAGACCTCTTGCAGCAAACTACCATCCAACACGGTAAAGGAGAAGCTCCTGCCCACGATCCAGGTTGAGCCTGACAGGTCCGCCTCAACCTCTCCAGGCCCAATTAGCATGGCCACCCGCCACGGAGCGTGCTCACTCACAGCTGCAACGAGGCTGGAGAGCTTCTCAAAATGTAACTCTCCAATGCGGGCCCAGCTCTAAAGGGATGCAGGGTACGAACCCCCGGGTCACAGAGCAAATCTCGCAACTAATGAGGGAAATAAGGAAATGGAGAATATAAAAGAGACGGGAATGGGACAGAGAAAAGATGGACAAGCACAACGAATACCCAGCCTTCGTTTCTCACTCTTCATCTCACCCCGGTCACTCTGACTCCTGGCTCTGTCACCCAACTGGTTGTGTAGCTTGTAGAGCAGCAGCAGGTATAAAAGCCCAGACTCAGTGCAGGGTGGCTTCATGAGACATAGATTTACACCCTTACTGAGCTCTTTGATTTGCCTATCTGACACCTTTAGAACTCCCGGTTGAAACCTCTCGGATGGGTGAGTAGAAAAGAGATACAGCCTCTGATATTGCTGTCCTAAGCTGACTTTAATTCATCACATTCACACGCTGAAAGTCAATGTGTTCTGGTTTCTTGAAACATACAGGATTTGCATGTGAAAGCCCACCAGATAGAAACCTAGATCCTTAACCACCCTAATGACCACCAAAAGTAGTATCTCATTCAATGGGAGTTGTAACAGCGACAGGCCTACTCAGAGGATCTACATGATGTCCCACAGCAACTATGGCGTCCATGGTCAACACGTCAGTGGCCCTACGCTTCAAACTATGATGCTTTTGGAACCCCTCTAGCGTCAGTTCTGGACATAACTTTACGCTTGTCAGGCGTAGTCTCTTTTCAAAATAAACTTCCAACAAAGGTTTACTTAGTTTCAGGGTTACTCACTTGTCAAAGACCAACGTTTGGTGAGTGGCCCTAAGCTTCAACTATGTTGCTCTAGGTTTCCCCACTTGTGTCACGTTTGAACATTTCAGAGACGATGTGTCAGTTTCCTCTCAATAAATGTGTATCGTCTTGTCAAAATAAGGAAACATGGAGTTTCCGCTGACTTAGTTTTTAGATTTACTTACCCAACAAAAGTACAAAGAATAACAAAAGATTAAGGTTTGGGTAAAACAAATGTTGCTGAAAATAGCTACGCCAGTCACATAACTGGCATTAGTAAAGTACGGAATTTACAGAACAAAACTAAGGCGAAAATCTGTCAATATTGACTTGGTTTCACATGGGACATGAACAGTGGTCTCCTGGGTGAATGTCCTGTGTTTGTTTGATCCAATCCAACCTTGACTTCCACCCAAACCACGTGGGTCTTAGTACTATGCCGGTTACTCCTAACGTCTAATAATGACTCGGATGTGTTTACATTGGAGTTATTTGAAAGACCGGTGGGTCACCTACAGAAGCTCATTGAACCACATGATTATCTAATGAAACTCAGGGATCCATAAATTACAGGCATTCTACAGAGTAGTTTAAAACCCCTGAAAATCTTGTTTTTGCTGACCGCCACTGGTTTTATTTGTCACATTTTTGCACTGATGTACATGTCGACTGCAGGACTCTTTTAAAAAAAGAAAAAATCAAATTCAGTCATAGTGGTGCCACGTCTACGACGTACATGATGCACAACCTCTATGCAATCGAGTGGGTCTTAAAAGGTCTTTCAAACAGTACCATGCAAATGAATTCTCATAGGGAATGTGAAAAAAAGATGATCTGCAGTGGTACAAACCTGAACACAACATACAGCATGTAGAGCTAACCGCCTAAAACTTTTGCAAACATGCAAATATATTTCAATCTGGAAAGGCAACAAGCTGACCGCAGATGAAAGGGCAGATGTACAGGAGCTACCTTGCCAACCAGGAAACATATGGTCCTCCCCTCCTTCCATCTCCCACATTCAACCTCATCAGGTACACCACACTTTGTTCCACCTTAATCATTTGGGTCCACTCCTTCACCCTGGGTGCAGCTTGGCTGTTCCTTTTAGGTGCAGCCGCTTTTCCTCCCGTTTAAGATTTTCTTTAAAAGACCCAGTCGCCAATTACCATCTTAAATCCCTTCAGAACAGGCAACTGTAATTAAGCTTGGCAAAAAGTAATAGTAAATATTTTATGAGCTTTTAATGATTCATGTTCCTCTGATATGCCATGCAGCAGGGGCCCACATGGTTCATTTAGTTGTTCAAACACAATTCAGATGAAACAAGGGCATAATAAGAGGGCGTCTGTTAGGTGGGAAACATTATATTCATTACCTTGACAGAACTGAAACTGAATTTGAAATTGCTGCAAGTGCAATTGACACAACAGGTCGGCGACAAACACCAACTTCTCTAATTTAGAGCCCCAATGCGTACGATATGTAATTTCTTACTTTAGCAACTCATGGTGGTGGTATAGAATTTGTGCACGCAGAGGAAAGATCTGGCCTGGGTACACCGGGAAGAATGGGCTGAGAGCATGTACAGACAGACAGACTACTAATTTTCGGAAAACATTTTTTCTTTTTGTATAACCCAAAACTCATGACATCAGAACCATTTGAAAAATCCAATAAACACATAACCAATATACAAATCAATGCTTTAGAGAGACCCGATGTCATTTGAACAGCTGAACAGTATGCCACAGGAGGAAGATATGGGATCATGCTAAATGCTAAAACATAGCGCAAGTAGCTCCTCATTGGCTACTGACCGACTGAACAATGAAGACAAAACCAGAGTGTAAACAAACCCATAATTATGCTTTAATTTAAAAGCTATGTTTTCTGTTCGAATATCAACCTAGCTGCGGAATTACTAAAATATTGATATTTCAAGATATAAGGATCTGACACAACAGCACTGACATATCGCATACTCCAGTACTGCTTTCATTGATTGCCAAGATGCTGAAAGACCACTTTCCCTTGAGCTGAAACATCAAAGGCTGCTCTTATTCGTCTCAGTCTTCAGCAGCGCTCGCTGCCCTTTCACCCTGAGGGCAGGAATGATAAGCATGAAATTGGAAATTTTTGCAATTGAGTTGATGAAATTCTCTTTCCACGTGAGTTGGTGAGGACAGCTGCCCCAGGCCACTGCATATTCCAAAAGCCCTGATGCATTCCAGTTTTGAGGACTGGCGACGTGTGCAGTTTTTGCCTTCAGCTGGGATAAAACGATGGTAACCGAGACACACTGCATATGGAGAAACAAATTCAGAGATTTATTCAAATCATTAATGATCATTTTGAGATTTCACCTGGAAAACTAAATGGGCTTATGAATGCTAATTCAAATAATTTCCAGTCACTGTTTTATAATGGAGTGGTCAGTAGTCATTCTGTGAGAGTAGATTTCAACTAAATCAAATGTGGGATGTCTGGTTTGGAAATGAAAGGCTGTCAAAGTGCTTTAACACATATCAGCTACACAGACATACAGTATCATATATTGTTGAAAGCATGTGACAGGGTCAAGGCAAAAACATGACAGAACTCCAACCTATCAGGGTACATGGACAAGATGAGCTAGAACTATCGCCTCACAGTTGTATGCCTCAGCCAACCAGTCACGGTTCAGTTTCCATCCACATCTGTCCAAAATGTCTTCAATTCATCATTTTTTCATGTTAGACATTTGTGCATAATTGTGGCGAAACACTGGCGAGGCGACATTCAATTGGTGAATCCATATTTTTATCAACTGCATCTACTGACTACTGACTAAACTATGACACAACATGAAGATTGATCAACACCTCTCTGACAGAGCCCCAACAACAAAAATAAAATGTAAGCTTCACATCTTTGCAAGGCTGGTTTTTTAACACACCATCACTCCCAACTCATTAAATACCAATGCTTGGTTAGAAGTACTTCCCTGAGCCTTCCACTCAGCACTTATTGTATTCGTATTAGTTTGTTTCTGCACTGTACTCTTGCTCTGGTTTATGCTCTTAGATGCTTGTTTAAAAAAGGAGATGTACTTATGACTTCTGGTGACTAGTAGTTCTCTTGAATACACTTATTGTAAGTCGCTTTGGATGACAGCGTCTGCTAAATGACTGTAATATAATGTGCCCGTCAGCATCTGATTCCGACACATAGCGTCTCTATGACCTCTGTATTATCTATATTTTAAAATAAAAATGACAAAAATAGCTGTACTTAGTATTTTCTTCAGCAACTTTGCAACCACAATCAGTACAGGGAAAAAGAAAGTTCAAATTATTTTCACTTTCATGTTATCATGTGTGAGTGCACACTGTCTCTGACAACACTGACAATCTTTACTAATACGACACACACACAGTCCTCCGGCTGGGGACTGAGCGATTCTTTTGTCCTTTGTGTCTGAAATTGTCATTATTAGTTTAACTATTCATGAGTTACGTCCTAAAACGTGATTTGTGAGTTCAGAGTAACCTTTGACGACCAAATGCTTCTCAGTTTATTCATTGCTCACAATTATGTGGATTATTTACGAATTGATTATGTGGGTTATACACAAATTATAGTGCATTGCTTTGTGTATCGTAAAGCAACACAAGTAGTGCATGAGAGCAGCCTGATCCAAGCAATTGCTTTTAGTAACAGTGCAGCAGTAACACAGCTATGCGTCCATCACTAAATAGCTTTGCCCTGAGCTGAAACACTGTGTTTGTCACTACCATTACCAATAGGTCTCTAATAGTTATCTAGTATCTAGTAATAGTTATCTTTAAAGGGTCACTGACTGCTGACTACTCACTCCTCTTAACCGGCCAGTAGAGTGATCAACAACTGCTTCAGTCTGGACTCTCGTTTCCGTTACGGATTATGAATTGTTCCATTCTTGATTTACAAACCAAGGTAAAGCGACGGGATAATCTGTGGGATTACAAAGTGGTCTCCGGGTTGCAAAATGTAGATAAATGTATTAATTCAGCATCCTTTTATTGGGTATCGATGCGTTTTAGCGCATATTTTAGCGCGTGACATGCTTCAGGACGCGGCAACAACGAGAGCTTTTCTGTTCCGTGAGATATGCAAATAAAAAAGGTCTGATGCACTTCTGGTCTAGACAATTGTGGTTTGACATGACAGCAGTGGTCATTGCAGACACACTTGGCAGAGCTCTGCACTTTTCAGATTTTACTTGTGTTCATCTTCTTCTTTCATAATACAAAAAACATTATATATACATCACACCACAACCACGTTATCATGTGACACTCTTGGAACCCCCGCTACAAAGATGAAGCTGGAAAGAATCCGAGGTCTCAAGCAAACTTCAGCAAGCCAACATTTGCAAATACAAGATCTATATATATATATATATATATCTATATATATA